>NC_041225.1:20827188-20833718 GCF_002837175.3 Physeter macrocephalus
TCCTCCCAGACGGGGGCGCGAACCCGGTTCCCCTGCATCGGCAGGCGGACGCGCAACCACTGCGCCACCAGGGAAGCCCTAGAATGCTCTTCTTAAAGACATATTTTTACTTTGTTTTTTTCCCTGCTATGCACCTTCGGGTTTCCCATTTCATAGAGCATGGGCTTAACGTCACAGTCAGGGGACATCACTATGTAGCGAAGTGCCTGGCACCTGGTGTGAGTTTACTTACAATAGACACGTCTCCGTGGTCGCCGGGATCACAACCAGTTCCCCTTCTCCGGGGACGGTCTCGATACACAGGAGGGCTGCTGGCACTGCCCCTTGGCCACAGCTGCTGACGCAGAGGCAAGGCTTCTGATCCAATGGGTGTGGAAAGATACGCTGTTGCCAAGGAAAGGAGATCTGTAACACAGAGACACTGGGATCTGAAGTCATGGACGCTGAGTCCCATGAATGGCAACCCCTCCCCTTAAGAACCCTGGCTGCCACGGCTCCTGGACGCACTCAGCCGGGTTCTGCCCACCAGCTCGGCCCCTCAGGATATCCTAACGTTCCCTCAATTACCCTGACATCCCCCAATAACTAATCTTTTTTTTTTTTTCCTAAGTCACCCAGAGTCAATCTCCCTTGTTAGCAAATGACAGATATAATCTGATACATTATTGGAGATTTAATCTGTTCATGATATAGTTCCAATCATGTTATTTCTCACAATTCCCTGAGAAATTTCTTCTCTAAAACCCAACAGTTCTCCTATAAATTTCACTCTAATACGTGGAATTTCCTCTCCTCCCTGTTACTCGTCTCTCAAAGCCTTTCTGTCCCAGCCCCTTCCTGAAACTTCTTTAGTGGTCAATGGTCTCTCATTCCTCCGAGCTCTTACACCACCGCTGGTGCAAACCATTCACTGAACATGTATCACATCTGGGTGTAGATTGCCATTTATCTTTTCACTTGTAAATAATGCATCTTCCCAATTAGTTGCAAGCCACTTGGAAGCAGAGAACAAATCTTGAATTTGTTTTAAAATGTTTTTCTCTTTAATGCTTAAATGCTTCTCTGCTACTTTTATTCCTAATGTTTATTGTTTAAATGTTTCTCCTGTACCATATCATGTCTTATAAATATTTATTGAATTAATGGAGGAAATGTATACCTGTTTAAACTTATAATTAAAGAGAGCTGGGGATAATAGTATTTGTTTTTCCAAAAATGCTTCCAATTATCCATTCCCTCATCAGTTCACATGCAGCAGGGAAATGCAACAGTCCCTTTGTAGCACGTATGCTCCGTAATTGCTCCTGTCAGGGTGATTAATGGATAGGGCTTTGTGACCAGGAACCTCTCTGGTGACCCAGTGGTCAGCAGAGGCCACTTGTCTCTGATATTTCTATCCCCGCCTGAGGTTTTTTTAAAAAACGAAGTTATGGCTTTGGAAAATAACTAAGGTTGCATTATGGTACATTTGCATACAGAGTCCCAGAGCCTGTCCGTAGCTAATTGCATCCAGGCAGGAGGCTTGATTTGCTTCCCAGGCCCTCCTGACTGGGGCTTGGGCCAGTCCCTGCAGGCTGAAGGCAGGCCACTGCCTGGGGCCAAAGGTCTTTTCTTCCTTGGGGCTGCCCTCTGCATGGGCCCGCCTGGCCTGCTGACATCTCAGGCTGAGGCTCTGCTCTGGTCCTGCAGGGTGAGGCTGGACAGGGCCGGGGATGGGAGGCTGCAGAGGCCGATGGGAATAGGGGTCCCCCACTCCACCGGCATTGACTTAAGGTCCGGTCACCCAAGGTTAAAGCGCTCTCCACCCTGACATGTACACCCTTCATATTGCCGCTGTGAGTGACCTTGTTCCTCTTCTTCCGAGACCCTAAAGTTGCTCTAGGCTACAACTGCCCCCTGGTGACTTGATGGAAGGTAACAACTCTTCCCCAAGGAGGAAAATAGCAGTGGCTGGAGCTAAGGGTGGAAGGCTATCTGAGTTCCCGGAGCAGAGAAGGTGTGGCTTTGGAGGGTGACACTCAGAGACTGTGCTCCCCGGGAAAGCCTGAGGGCTGTCAGCCGATGCTGTTCCTGTGCCACCTGCCAGTCAGGGTTCCAGGTCCCTGGGAGCTGCTGGTGTACTGGTCCTAGCGAAGCAGTATTCGTGTACCAGGTGCATAACTCAGTGATGCTGTGCGGGGTTATACATATTCAGTGGATGGTCCCGCTTAATCCTCACAACCACCACACAAGGCAAGGACTCTTAATAATCCCATTTTGCAGTGGCAGAAACTAAGGCACAGAGAAGTTAAGTAACTTGTCCAAAGTTGCACAGCTCCTATTCTTATAATAAGTATTCTTATAAGAATAACAAGAATTCTTATAAGAATAATGAGTACTCCTGTAGGTACGCTTCCTAATTTACTCTTTCCTAGTAATGACAGAAGCCGTGCGGTTATATTTCAGGATTCAATTTAGCAATATTAGGTAAAAGCCTTCTACTTGATCATTTAACAATTATTTATTGAGCACCTATTAACATGTAGCCTCGTTCTACGAGCTGAAAGAAATACCAAAAAAAAAAAAAAAAAGATAAACACTGACAACAATATAGTTTAGGAGAAAAGAACTTTTTCTCCCCGTGCCTACCTTGTTATGTATGGCTCTGGCTGTAGGCACAGCTGCATACAGGTGTCCATGTGGATGCAGGCACCGTTAGTGGAGCCAGGCTGGGCAGCAGGGCAGTGGTCAGGAGGGCAGCGCCCAGGTTGTCCAGCTTGTCCATGAGAGGCTCTATTGCTCGCTAGCCGCATGACCTTGAACATTCATTTAACTTCCCCGTATCTCAATTGTCTCATCTGTAAAGTGGGAATAATCATAACTCCTCATTCTGCGGGAGGGCGGTAAGAATTAGAATTCGTACATGATGAGGGCTTAGAATAGTGCTGGACATGTTGTGAGCATCAACTGCAGCTACCGTTTTCCTGTCTTTCTGCATCTCTGTGCATATCTAATTTAGAAGAACCACTTCCTCTTGGAAGCCCCTCTAACCCCTGCCGCCCCCCTCTCCCCAGCACCTTCCCACAGGATGGGTTGGCTGTCCCTTGGGCAGATTTCTGTAAAATCCTGTGTGTTCTGCATGGACTGCACATTCCTGTCGTACACGTTTAGTCTGGACCTACCATGTGCCAAGCACACAGGAGGAGCAGTGAGCAGGCAGGCAGTCCTTCTCTGCTGGAACTTAGCCTGGCGGGAGTGGTGTTTAGTTGTGAAACCACCAATAAATAAGCCCAGGAATCATAAGGAGATGGTCAGGGGACTTCACCTTCTCAGAAGCAGAGGTTAACTGGAGGTGAAGAAACGCTTCCGGAAGGGTTGACATTGAAGGCGAGACCCGAAGGAGATGCAGGAGTTGGCACGGGTCGGGGGGGCAGGGAGAGGATGTCTAGTCAGAGGGAACAGGAGGTGCGGAGCCTAGAATCGTGAGCACCCACCGGGCAGCAGGCAGAAGCTCAGGGCCCCAGGAGCGCGTGCACGTGGGCCGGGCCCCTCGAGGAGCTGGGTGGCTGCTCTGCCCCGTTATTTTCCCCTGACCGCTCTGATGGTGTAGACTTGCCTGGATCCTCACGTCAATGGTGTGATTTATGCCCAGTTTAAAACTGGGGAAACCGAGAGATGAAATAACTTGCTGTGCTCAGCCCCATGGTAAAGGACAGAGCTGGGACCTGAGCCCAGGCTGCGGAGCAGAGCCCTGCCCTCCGGGTGACGCTAGATCAGCTTCACGCATAAACAGGAGACCAGTTAACAAGGGAGTGCTCAAGTCTCTCCGGTACGTTTATGATCAGAGACAGAGACTTTTGTGGAAGCTGTGAAGCAAAACAAATCCTCTCTCTTGAATTGATGGAAATGGCAATTCGGGGAAAATTGAAATATATCCAATGACTTTTTGGCATCTTCTTATCACCTGAAGTGATCTTCTTGATTCAGAAACATAAAATGCGTTATTAACAAGGAGGGTTACTATTGCCCTGGTCGTATTGTTATGTTTTCTTATATCCCACCCCGCCATCCCCAAGCAAAAAAACAAAAAAGAAAACCACCAAAACTAAATGTTTTTGGTGAGAAATATTTTTATAGCTATTTTTAAGTGAAGTTTTTAAAAATTCAGTGTAAGAAATATCTTTGTTATCTTTACCTGTTTGGAAAACTTTCCTTCTCCTTCCTAACCCTAACCTTTTGTAAACCAGTGGTTGCTCTATGTTGTAGTTCTTGTTTTATGAAATTCAAACCAGAAAAATCAAAGCTGACTGGTGCCCAGTTTCATGAGTGTGCTCTGATTTGTTGTATTTCCTGGAGGATGAAATGGGGCCTTACTGTGAGTGTTCAACAACAAAAAAGTTGAATACGAAATGGAATTTGAATACAAAATGTTAATTAGCGTTCACATACTGTTATATTATTATTAAAGTAGGTTAGGTTTTTTCCCCAAGTCCTGGAGGACTATATTAAGATGTGTTCAAGGAGTGAGTTTTTTAAAAAGAGAAATGGACATCTCATATGCTTGTTTTCTAACCTTCCACGTCCTAGAACTGAATGAACGGGGAAATGTATACCTTACAGAGTTTAACGTGTCTTATTGAGAAAAGCCTTTAACTAGAGAAGACAAAATGGACTCCTAAGAGTTTTAGACCTTTAAAGAGGAATTGTGGCTGCTTTGCTTAATCAAAGTTGTTTCAAAAGCCAACTTTCCTTTGTAGGATCTGATGTACAGTGTTTACCGCAGCACGTGTCATAGAAGAGCAACTGAGGTGGCAACTATCTGTACCTGTGTGTGTGAAGAGAATTAGCCACAGGACAGATTAAAAAGATATATGTATGTAGATATACACACATATTTAACTCAGAATTATCAATAATTTCCCCTGTAAATTAGCAGGTTTTTGAAACAAATTGTTATTGAAGGTATTTTCAAACATGCAAGTATAAAGAACAGTATAATAACCCCATGTGTTCATTCCCTGGATTCCACAGGTATCAACAGTCTCCCAGCCTCCTCTCCTCTACCCCCAGCCCTGCTCTTTTTTGATCTATTTTAAAGGAAATCCTCGATACTATATTATTTCACCAGTGGATACTATCTATCTATTAGTTAAAGCGCCCTTCTTTTACAAATAAGCCTCAGTAGTACTATCAGCAAAAGTAGTCATGATTCTGTAGTATCACCTGACACCCAGCCTATATCCAGGTGTCCCCAGCTGGCTCAGAAGTGGCTTGTTACAGTTGATTTGCTTGACTCGGGATCCGAATGAGATGTACACACCCAGTGCGTTTCATCGGTGTATCTAAGTGCCCTTTAAGGTAGCTTCCCTCCCCTCCCTGCCTCTAGCTCCCTTTCCTTCTTTTTTTCTTCCTGCCATTAATGTGTTGAAGAAAAGTGGGTTATTTGTCCTGAAGACTCACGGTTCTGCATTTGGCTGATTGAATCCTCCATTTGGCTGTGAACTGATGATAGATCTGAGACTTGGTTAGATTCTGATCATTAGCAGGAAAACCTCAGTGGTTTTCGTTTTATTTAAATAAGTCTCTCCCAGGAACGACCACCTGGTGGCAGTGTTAGGCGCAACATCTCCTTCTTGGGCGCGCCTCCACGTTGGAAGCGACCTTGCCCGCCTCTGCCTTGATTCTCTGCATTTTCCCGGTGCCTGCCCGCCACGGTAGCGCACGCACAAGCAAAATGAATAGCTGCAGGCTGGCTGGCAGCTCATCGTGTCCAAAGCCCCTCTCCTTGGGGTCCGCTCAGTGCCTGTGCCTATAATGAGGATGGCTGACAAGATCTGCCCGGCTCGGTTTGCCTGCCTTGTCATAGAAATCACTGGCTCTCCTCCAGATTAGTTCGTTTGAAAGTGTAAGAAAGTTTTTTGGTTGGAGACTGAAGGTTTTTAATTTGAGTTAAAATAAGCAATAAGGCATCAAGGGTGTTTAGCTAATTTGATAGAAAATAAAGGCAGCCCACTGTGCTTATTCCAGTCACGATCCCTTACCCAAGTCCCGCGTTTTCCCGAAAAGAGAACAAGCAACTTTGTTGGTTTCACCGTCAGTTACCAGACAGCTTCAGGGAAACCAGAAGTGCTCATTTTTTCACCCTCATGTCAGACAGGTGTCAAGTACATGGATCAAGTACATCTTTCCCAAATTGCTTCATCCGAGACCTGGAACAGAAACAGGCACAGCACAGGGAATGACAGTGTTGACCTGGAAGGGGTTCTCCAGTAAGGCTTCGGCACCAGGTTACTGACTTATACTTAACCTCGGTTTATTCGTCTGTAGGGTGTGAACCCCTATCCGTAAGTGACATTAAATGAGTTAATTTGTGTACCTGTTAAGGAGTTGCTGTCAATTTACATTAACACACAAGCAAGCAAACTCAACTAATTACATTGGGTCTTCAGAGTGGGAGTTTGGTGAATTCTGGACCATTGAAAAATTTGCAGGGCAGAAATAGAGACACAGATGTAGAGAACAAACGTATGGACACCAAGGGGGGAAAGTGG
>NC_041225.1:20833845-20843691 GCF_002837175.3 Physeter macrocephalus
GGTGTGGGGGGGTGGGGTGGGGGGTGGTGGTAGGGGAATGAATTGGGAGATTGGGATTGACATGTAGACACTGATGTGTGTAAAATAGACAACTAATAAAAACCTGCTGTATAAAAAATAAAATAAAATTCAAAAAAAAAAAAATCTGAATGATCATGCTGAATGAGAGGCCTGACTCGGGTGACAGAGCAGGGCAGTGCTTGAACTATTGCAAAATTAAGAAATGAGGAGAAAGTAATTCACTAATATGTGACTAATGCACACTCAGCCTCTGCACCGGATATCTGCAATTGATTTGTTAGTTACAATTGGCTAAGAGCTGTTTTACCTAGAGTATTTCCTTCCTTGTAATTTAAAATTAAACCTTCAGCCAAGGCAAGTAACTTTAATTTGAAAGAATTTCAGACTCTACTCCTGAGACTCTAATTTCTCTCTGCGACTTTCTGGCTGCATAGTCATTGTGCATCAGAACTGCCGAGGTCAGCTCGCGAAAGCGATTTATTTTCTTAACAATTTTGAGTATATTATTTAGAGCATTTAAACTGCTTTTAGGGAAATTACTGACAAGTGTATATAAACCCAGACCCAGGTCACTGTAAAGAACAGAAAGAGGAAGAAGAAAAACACCCTTGTTCGACATCCAAAAATCATAATTATGGTCATAAATAATCATGTGCTACTCTAATAAATTATGGGATGTTAAGCCAATATAACTTGTACAAGATTATTTAAAACATTTCCTGAATTTAAAAAAAATTAATCATATGGTTCTTTCTGTAACATCTTGGGTTTGAACTGATTTATTTGATGATATACCAATGATGAGAAGAAAACAGGAATATTTAAGGAATTAATGATAGAGTGCCATGAGAACTCTGCCAGCCACTTAAAAAAAGAAGCCAAAATATTAGCGGTATAAAATATGTTTATATACGTTCAGAATTTTAATGAGATTCCTTTGATATGTTATAAATTAATTGCCAAATTGATCTGTGTTTAAGCAGATCACACAGGTATTAAAAATAATTTAGGTAATATGTATAGGTGCAGATTTAAAAGTTCGTATTTAGGAATTTTAGTAAAAATGTATTCCTCAGCTCGAATTGGTAAAATCCTTAGAGATTATTCTATTTGTATCCACTGACAAACAAAAGTTAAGAAATTTTATGGTTAGCTGAGAAAAGCTGTGGTATTTTTTCTATAGATTTCCGCCCCCCCCCCCCACTTAGACTGTGGCTGGATGATTCTCATGTCTACACTGTAATTTCCAGC
This sequence comes from Physeter macrocephalus, assembly GCF_002837175.3. Taxonomy (NCBI): domain Eukaryota; kingdom Metazoa; phylum Chordata; class Mammalia; order Artiodactyla; family Physeteridae; genus Physeter; species Physeter macrocephalus. The sequence goes on from NC_041225.1 coordinate 20,835,118, forward strand.
TTATCCTAAATATAGATGCTGGATTTGAGCCATCCTAATTAAACTGTGAAGTTCTTTTGTAGTGAGCACTGATGCTTCTGAAACCAATTTCAAGTCTTACCCAAGCAGTGTATGTCACCTTCCTGGCTTTCTTTCACTTTATGAACTTATCTAGAAAGGATAAATTGCAAATAATATTTTAGCGGCAAATTTGTACCTTTTTCCATCCCGGCTGTATTTTATTTTAAAAATATCATTATAAACTTTCTTCTGTGCTGTAGAGATTGAATTCCTTTTTTCAAAAGTTTCCCGCCCTAATGCAACGCCTCTCTTTCTACACAAAGTTTACGTCTTTATATAATAAGTGGAGAAAGCAAGCTAAAACCGTTCTGCCTAAGGGTACCTAGAAAAACAAGTTTGGTACCCTTCTGTTGTTACACAAAATTCATGTCTTTTCTTGGCACACAGCTGTTAGAGATAATGGGATTTTCACGAAGGGAATAGAAGGTGAGAATCAAACTTTCAGCGCAAACCGACTCACAGAGTAACGCAGAAGGCTGCGGTACAGACACTGGGGTGCTGGCTCAGGAGTGGCTGTGGTTTGAAAACCTTGCTGGAAGCCGGCCCCCAGCCCCCCTGGAGCTGCACCCAGGAACTGTTTGGAGCTGGATAGTTCACGCCCTGGGTTAGTCTCCATCTACCTTGGAGAGCTGCAGGCTTTGAGCTGGGATTGTGGGAGACCAAGTTTGCTCTGACTACAGCCCGGAGCAGGGAATACAAGAGGCAGTAACAGTTCCATAAGAAAATTGCAAAGCCATTTTTAATGAAACCCAAAACCCTATATCTGTTGGAGGTGCAGTTTGAGAGTAATTTTAAGTGGACTCTGATTGGTCCTTTGACTTCAACTTCCAGAACGTAATTTTACTAGAACTCTTCCTGATGGTTGTGAGGTATTGGTAGCGGTGGTTTTGCTCTTTAAATTGCCTTTGAAAGACAGAAACACGTGAAATAGTGTGTTTGCCCCAGGGCTTACGGGGTCAAAGAGCAAAAAAGCAAGCACTCTGTGAGCTAAAGTTGGCCTCAAAGTGTTTCTCAACCCTAGCTACATATTAGAATAGTATCTCAGGGCTACTGAAATAGACAGAACCTAGTCCCACCCCTACACCAACTAAATCTGTTTCTTTGTGGGGCGGGGGCAATGCATGAGTATATTTTAAAAGCTTCCCCGGTGATTCTAACTTTCGAACCCAGGGTTCTGATCAGAGTGGGGTTTCCGGATCTGGATGTCATCAGCAGCCCAGGGAGTGTCCTGTGCATTGCCTGAAGAGTTGTCAAAGTCTAAAAATTCGTTTTAATATGCTTTATTTAAAACAAAGTTATAATTTTAGATAGCTATCTTAGAAGGAAGAGCAAGCAGGAAGGATGCAATGAGAGGTAAAATAAATAAATTCCACAGAAGTATGGTCCCAGGTTTAGTTTTCTCTGTGTTGGTCTAAGTTAGGAAGAACCAGAATAAAGGAAAATGGGGGTTAAAATATAGAAATCATGACAAATTTGATATGCAGCATTTCTTTTCTCAATTGATCTGGTACTCGGCAGAAATGTTATATTTTAGCTATGAGATTATATACCATTATCATAGTGTCAAGTGAACGTCATGAATATCACTGAAGAAATGGCCCATCCTTGAGCTGAGGTTCTAGCATACAGTTACACTTTGAAAAGGAAGAAGATTTTTCCAGTTCTAATTCAGCTTAAAGCAGTGGTTCTCAGACTTGCCTGCAAGAGAATCATCTGTAAGCCTTGTTAAAACAGATTGCTGGGTCCCATTCGCTGGGTTTCTGACTTATTTGCTCTGAAGTGGGACCTGAGAATTTACATTTCTAGCAGTTTCACAAATGATGCTGCTCTGGGGCCCATGCTTTGAGAACCACTGGTCTAAAGCATTAGAAAAGCATTTCACAAGTTCATTTTACATAATGTATGTACTGCCCTAGGTTCTCTAGAAACAGAGCCTGAGGCTAAAGCTTATATGCTAATAGTTTACCGGGGTGTAGGGTCCCTGGGAAGCTGGCATGAGGGAGACAAAAACAGGAAGCAGGGAAGGAGGTAAGGCCCATGCGAGGTGTGTGCTGCGTTCGTTGCAGGCGGCCCTCACATTGTAACAAGCCAGCTCATTGCCTGGAGAGAGCAAGGAGGGGAATTTATCTACCAACTCTCTCTAGTCTTTCATCAACAACTGATTAATGCTGCCCCAGGGACGTTCCCCCCACTTCTGGGTCGTGTCATTTTCCTGACCCGGCGGCCACTGGAACATCCAGCCTCCATGGACATAAGCCTGCCAGAGGGCAGGCGTGGCAGCTGCCACCATGCACAGGCTCCTAGGTCCAGAGGCTCCCAGCACGAGTGACCAGTCCAAGATTCAGCTGTTGCTAGGGTGACTCCCGTCAGGGGAAAGCAAGAGCACCAACCCAGAGTAGCACGTAAATGGACACTAGTCAGTGATCAGTGCTCCTCAAATTATTTGCTGTGAAAGACACTCTTAAAAAGTTTCCATTGGTTCATGGGCTCCTGTCCTACTGAGTCCTGCTGTGCCAGGCTGGCATGTGCCCTGTGACGTGATTCAGTGTCTGAGCTCAGCAGCTCCCAGATACAGCCAAACGCCGTCCAAGCAGAGGAGACCCTGGTCACACAGCTGGAGGTCATGGCCACGCCAAATTGCTGTACAGGTCTCTGGATGCTTGCTCTCAACTTTCTTTCTGTCCCTTTCTCCCTGGGAACTGGTCGAAGGGTCTAGGAAAGGGTCTTTGAAGTCAGGTAAACTTGGTATATAAATTCTGTTTCTGCCATTTTCTGACTGTAATCCTAGGTAAGTCATTCATCACTATGAATCTTGGGGTTATGTATGTAAAAATAGGGACAAAAAAAAAGAATTACCTTCTTAAAGGGATGCTTAAATGGGTTGTCATACCGTAAACATGTGGCACCTAGAAGTTGTTCACAAATGTTAGTTCTGGCCCCGTTGCCTCTGAATGATCCAGCGAGCCTCCTGTTAATGTTTTAGTAATGAGCTAATCAACTATACTGTGGTTTGAGATTCAAGGGAGGGCAGAGATCCAAACAACTGATGCTGGTTTTTCGCCATCTTTTATCCAAAAGATAAGTAATGGTTGATAAGGGAGAAGCTGAGAGAGGGAGAGACTGGACATTGTTTTTGACAATATCTAGGGCCTAAGACAGCAAGGATCGTTATCTAGGACCTGTTAAAACAGGGTGAAACACCTCAGCTTAGGGTTGGAGTTCTAAGTGCTGCAGCTGAGGAGAACTACCTCTGTGAGGGTGGCACCTGAATCCCTAGAACTGGAGTGGATCTTGGAGTATGAGTGTCCCCACGTACCTGGCCAAGCAAACATCAGATATCTGTGAAGGCCTAGACTTATTTCTACATGTAATTTTGCAAAAATAATGCCTAGAAAATGGTACAAATTTGACTAATTGAGCTGATTGAAACTTATCTGATTGAGATATAAGACAGCCTGACATAAAACCAAAGAAAGAAAGCCAGATCAGGGGTCAGGATATTGGGGATATCAGTGACAGATGGACATTCTGGAATTTAAAAATATAACAACTGAAATTGAAAATTTAGTGGAGAGTTTTATGACTAGATTAGGCACAGCTAAAGAGAGAAGGAATAAATTGGGTGATAACTCACAAGAAAGCATTCAAATCGAAGCACAGAAAGACAAACTATTAGAAAAATCAGAAAAGAGGGTAAGAGGCATACAGTGAAGTTTTAATAAATGTTTAATTGGAATCCTACAGGTTTCCCAACACAGTCTTCCCTCTGGCCTCCTGTGAGTCCTGCCCCTCTAACCAACAAAATACATCCACACCCTTTCAAGGCCCACAAAAGTTTCATCCCATTCTAAACTCAACTCAAAGTTCTGAATGACATTATTTCAATCGGGTCCAGGTATGGATGAGGTGCCTCAGGTATAGTTCTTAGGTGCAACTCTGATAGAGAGCACATTTCTATCTGTAAATCTGTAAAACTAAGAAGAGAATTTATATGTCCCCCACATATACATACAGTGGTGGGACAGATATGGGATAATTGAGACATTCTTGTTCAAAATGGGAAAATCGGGGGCCAAAAAAAGAAGTCATTGGTCCATAGCAATTTTGAAATCTTGTTGGGAAAAATATTGGAAGTTTGTTGATTAGGTCTGAAGGCCTGGAAAAAAGTCTCCATGACTCTTGATTCCATCCTCAAAATCATCCTTCTTTTTCATGAAATGTAGCACTTGTTTGCAACTGAGTTTTCTTGACCTGCCTCCCGCCAACAGAATCTGGGGGGTCCAGATGGCTCTTTTCATTGTGTACTGATTCTGATTATTTCATTCCAGGTTGATCATATTTCTCCTAACAAAATTCTCTCAAAAACTTTGTGGGCCTCCCTAGAATCTCTGTGTGGTTCACTCCATTAAACAAAGCCATGCCTCCGGATCCCTTTCTAGTGAGAACTTAAGCTTTTCAGAGGTCCTCTTGTTCAATTGAGAGGATCTGTGAAGTACATCCTTACTTTTTTTTTTTTTTATACATATATTCCCATATCCCCTCCCTCTTGCATCTCTCTCCCACCCTCCCTCTCCCACCCCTCTAGGTGGTCACAAAGCACTGAGTTGATCTCCCTGTGCTATGCGGCTGCTTCCCACGAGCTATCTATTTTACATTTGGTAGTGTATATATGTCAATGCTAATCTCCCAATTCGTTGCTATGAACATGGGTATACAGATATCTCTTTGAGACCTTGCTTTCAATTTTGGGGGGTGTATACTCATAAGTGGAATTGCTGGATCGTATGATAATTCAAGTTTTAATTTTAATTTCCCTTTCTCTTCTTTGTTTGCACAGCTCCTGGGGTTCAGCTTTGGTCTTGGCCCCACCTCTGTGTGTGTAAGTCACCCCCAGGCATCTGTTCCCGCCCAGACAGGATGGGGTTAAAGCAGCCGCTGATTAGGGGGCTCTTGCTCATTCGGGCTGGGGGAAGGGAGGGGTATGGTAGTTATTGGAATGCAGGGCGAGCCTGCAGCGGCAGAGGCCAGCATGACACTGCACCAGCCTGAGGCGTGCCATGTGTTCTCCTAGGGAAGTTGTCCCTGGATCACGAGACCCTGGCAGTGGCGGGCTGCACAGGCTTCCTGGGGGGTGGGTGGTGGGGGGTGTGGATAGTGACCTGTGCTTGCAGACAGGATTCTTGGTGGCTGCAGCAACAGCATTAGTGTTTCATGCCCGTCTCTGGTGTCTGCGCCGATAGCCGCAGCTCAGGCCCGTCTCTGGAGCTCATTTAGGAGGTGCTCTGAATCCCCTCTCCTCGCACACCCCGAAACAATGGTCTCTTGCCTCTTCGGCAGGTCCAGCCTTTTTCCCGGACTCCCTCCCGGCTAGCTGTGGCACACTAGCCCCCTTCAGGCTGTGTTCACGCAGCCAACCCCAGCCCTCTCCCTGGGGTCTGACCTCTGAAGCCCGAGCCTCAGCTCCCCGCCCCCGCCCGCCCCGGCGGGTTGAGCAGACGAGCCTCTCGGGCTGGTGAGTGCCGGTCGGCACCGATCCTCTGTGCGGGAATCTCTCCGCTTTGCCCTCCGCACCCTGTGGCTGCGCTCTCCTCCGTGGCTCTGAATCTTCCCCCTCTCCGCCACCCGCAGTCTCCGCCTGCGAAGGGGCTTCTAGTGTGTGGAAGCCTTTCCTCCTTCACAGCTCCCTCCCAGAGGTCCAGGTCCTGTACCAATTCTTTTGTCTCTGTTTTTCCTTTTTTCTTTTGCCCTACCCAGGTACGTGGGGAGTTTCTTGCCTTTTGGGAGGTCTGAGGTCTTCTGCCAGCGTTCAGTAAGTTCTCTGTAGGAGTTGTTCCACATGTAGATGTATTTCTGATGTATCTGTGGGGAGGAAGGTGATCTCCGCGTCTTACTCCTCCACCGTCTTGAAGGTCCCCCCAGCCCTTACTTTTTAAAGGACCTTTTGTGTGACTGAGTAGTACTCTGGAGTATCAGCTTTGATCGTTCTGAACATTTAACAGAAGACTTTATACTCCCACCCTCAGCTTCCTCTCTAGACCGTATTTTGCTGAGAGTGCCCTGGATTTGACCTTTACTTGGAAGCCATTTCTCAACTTTGGAAATAACCATCTGTCATCTTGAGGGTCTGAGAACTTTCAAATCCAGCAAGTCCTGGCTCCTTTGTGATTAACAGTCCTTCCCACAATTTATGTCTCTCCTTTTGCATGTACTATAAGCAGCAAAAAGAAACCATTTGGTACCTTCAACAACTTGCTTGGAAATCTCCTTAGTTCATTTGACATATGTTCTACTTTCCATGTTACTGCAGGTGATAATGCTGCAAACCTTTCCCCCACCATATAACCAAGATCCCCCTTCCTCCAGTTTCCAAAAATATATTTGTCATTTCCTTGTAAGTCCTCACTCAGAGTCCTCAAAACCTAGAGTGCTACTAACAGTCTGTTCAAGGAAATTTATGCTTCTCTAACATTTCCTAAAAATGCTTCCAGCTTCCACCAACTGTCTTGTTCAAAGCTACTCTCACATTTTAAGGTATCTTTTCATGGTAACACCTCATTTCCAGGTACCAAAATATGTATTATTTAGCTATTGCTACATAATGTTACCCCAAAACTTAGTGTCTTAAATAAAAAAACGTATTATTTCATAGTTTCTGTGGGTCAAGGATTTAGGAGTGGCTATGCAGGATAGTTCTGGCTCAGGGAATCTCATGAGGCTGCAATCAAGATGTTTTCTGGGCCTGCAACCCTCCCAAGTCTGAACTGGGGCTACAGAATCCACTTCTTAGCTCACTTATGTGCCTGGCTTAGATCGGCTTCCAAGCTCACTTATGTAGCTGCTGGCAGGCCTCAAGTCCTTGCCATATGGGTCTCTGCATAGGCTGCCCGGGTGTTGTCATGATGTGGTGGCTGCTGATGTGTGTGAGAGAAAGAGAGAGAGAGAGAGAGAACCAGAGAATAGGAGAAGGTGGCCACCGTGGAAGCCATGGTCCTTTTGTAACTCAATCTCAGAAATGAAATTTCATCACATTTGCTGCATTCTATTCCAGGAAACAAGTCCTTAAATTCTCAAGGTGAGGGATTACATAAGGGTATGGATTCCAGGAGGTAGAGGTCCTAGAGAGCTATCCTCACATCTGCCCGCCACACTAGAGTACGCTGTAGTCACTAATGACCCCAAATAGCGTTAAGGATGCTTCTGGTTCTTCTCCATATCTTCATTATATGACTCAAGATAGCACAGTTGACTCTTATCTGAGACCCTATCTATTTTTTGGCAGAGGAGAAAGAGATTTCAGAGGTATCTCACGTCACTTCCACTTAGATTTTGTTGGGCAAAGCAAGTTTCATGGCTTAAGATTGATGTTAGGGTGTAAGGGTACAACTCTACTGCAGAGAGGAGCATCAGAAGAAGGGGTAGCACATGTTTGGGGCAATAACGCAGTCTTCCACAGCTAGCCGCAGGGATTTCAGGCGAGTGATATCAAGCAACATATATTTTGGACTACAGTGCATTTAAGCTAGAAAATAATAACAAAGTCTGAATAACCTATGTATGTATCAAAGCAAAAGAATCACAATTAAAATTCAATAATGAATAACAAAATTACTTTACATATCAAATTTGTGGAATACAGCTGAAGCCACACTTAGAAATTTATAGCAGTAAGTGCCTATGATAGAAAAGAAGATTTGAAAATACATGAACTGGACTTCCCTGGTGGCGCAGTGGTTAAGAATCCTCCTGCCAGTGCAGGGGGCACGGGTTCAAGCCGTGGTCTGGGAAGATCCCACATGCAGCGGAGCAATGAAGCCCGTGCTCCACAACTACTGAGCCTGAGCTCTAGAGCCCACGAGCCACAACTACTGAAGCCCGTGCGCCTAGAACCCATGCTCCACAACAAGAGAAGCCACTGCAATGAAAAGCCTGCGCACCACAACAAAGAGTGGCCCCTGCTCGCTGCAACTAGAGAAAGGCCGTGCGCAGCAATGAAGACCCAACACAGCCAAAAATAAATAAATAAACAAACAAATAAATAAATAACATTTTAAAAAAGAAAGAAAATACATAAACTTAACATTCAAGTCAAACATTTGAAAAATAATAACAAAGTAAACTCAAAGTGGGGGAGAGGAAAAAGCAGAAAATATAAAAAGGAAAACAAAAATAGGATAATTAATACTTAATTGAAATAGTAATAAATAATAAATAATTAATTGGAAAAGGGTTTGTAACTTTAATAACACCTATAAAATAGATGGCAGAGATAAGCAATATTTATTTGCTTAGCAACAACAGGAATGCCAAAGGATGCTTCAGTAAAGGTCCTATAGTCATCAAGATATCATGGCAGAGTATCGTAAGCAAATTATTATTATTTTTTTGCGGTGCGCGGGCCTCTCACTGTTGTGGCCTCTCCCGTTGCGGAGCACAGGCTCCGGACGCACAGGCTCAGCGGCCACGGCTCACGGGCCCAGCCGCTCCGCGGCACGTGGGATCCTCCCGGACCGGGGC
>NC_041225.1:20843829-20891010 GCF_002837175.3 Physeter macrocephalus
GTTGCGGAGCACAGGCTCCGGACGCACAGGCTCAGCGGCCATGGCTCACGGGCCCAGCCGCTCCACGGCACGTGGGATCCTCCCGGACCGGGGCACGAACCCGTGTCCCCTGCATTGGCAGGCGGACTCTCAGCCACCACGCCACCAGGGAAGCCCATAAGCAAATTATTTTAATACGCTTGAAAATTTTTATGAAATGGTTGAATTTGTAGGAAAGCATAAGTTACCAAAATGACTAAGGCTGGAATGTAAAACCTTACGGATCCTTTCACTTTTAAAGAAATTGAAGAGTAATTATAAACCTTCCCACAAATAAACTCCAGGTCCAAGTGACTTACAAGTGGATTTTACCAAGTATTGAAAGAATAAATATTATCAGTATTTCACAAATTCTTACAGAGAATGAAGGAAAAAAGAGAGACTATTCCACAATTAGTTTTAAGATGCCAGTGTAACCTTGATATCAAAATTTGGCAAGAACACTATAAGAAAGGAAAGTTACAGGTCATTCCTACTCATGAAAAGAGATGTAAACTTCTAAACAGAATAATATTAAACCTAATCCTGACAATTATAGACAGGACAATACATTATGACAGGTTGGGTGTATTCCAGGAAAGTAAAGTGGATTTAACATTTGAAGATCAATCCATGTGTTTCATCATATTAACGGGGTAAAGGAGAAAACGTACATGCAGACTTTTTAAATAAATTTGACATGCATTCATAATTTTAGAAAAACTCAGCAAACTGGCAGTAGAATAAAACTCTCTTAACTTGAAAAAGATCTATAAAAAGCCTACAGCAAACACCATCTTTAGGGTGAAATGTGAAAGCTTTCTCTTTGAGATCAGAAGATGATGAGAGCTTTGCTGTCACCCTTTCTATTCAGTTTTTTACTTGATGTGCTCAAATAGTAGATAGGGTGAGAAAAATAAATAAGTATAATAATTGGAAATCAATAAATATGGCACAATGATATAACTATGACTGCATATATAGAAATTTAGAAGACTCTATAGATAAATTACTATAATTAACAAGTTTGGCAAGAGAGGTGAGCAGTGTATGTCTTGGTCCAGGCTACTATCGCAGCAGACATTTGTTTTCAACAAATTGTGGAGGCTGGGGAGTTCAAGATCAAAATTCTGGGAAACTGGGATCTTGGTTCTCCTCCTGACTTATACTCAGCACCTGTGGCTGTGTGCTCACCTAGACTTTCCTTGCTATTTGTGCATGGAGAGAGCGAGAGAGAGAGAGAGCGAGAGAGAGAGAGAGAGAGCGAGAGAGAGAGAGAGAGAGAGAGGGAGAGAGAAAGATATTCTTCTTATAAGGGCACTAATCCCATCATGAGGGTCCCGTGCTCACCTAGACTTTCCTTGCTATTTGTGCATGGAGAGAGCGAGAGAGAGAGAGAGAGCGAGAGAGAGAGAGAGAGAGCGAGAGAGAGAGAGAGAGAGAGAGGGAGAGAGAAAGATATTCTTCTTATAAGGGCACTAATCCCATCGTGAGGGTCCCACCTTCATGACCTCATCTACACGTAATTATCTCCCCAGGTCCCCACTTCCAGATACCATTACATCAAGGGTTAGGGCTTCAACATATGAATTGGAGGGGGACACAAACATTCAGTGTATAACAGCATACAAATGTGTAAATATACAAAGTACGTATACAATATTCAAAAATTCATAAATAAATTAGGTTTTTGCTTACCAAAAATAGAAGATTAGTAAGTTAAAATGAAAACCATACCTTTTACAATAATATAATTGTACCTAAAAATACATCTAATGAAAAATGTTTAAGAACTCTACACAAAAACTACAATACCTTACTGAGAGAGAGAAGACTTAAATGAATGGAGGGATATATTAAGCTTGTAGGTTGGAAAGCCTGATTTCATAAATATGCTAATTATTTCTAAACCGATTTACAGTTTCAAAGCAATTGCAATCAAAATTCAACTTTTATTTTTGTGGAACTTTATTGTTTTATTTTACAATTGCTGTGAAGTACGAAGGTCTAAGAATGGCTAAGACATTATTGGAAAAAAGAATAACAACGTGGCAGAACTTACTAGACCTGAGACTTTTAAAATATTATACCCTAAGACACTGCGTTATTATCACAAAGGTAGATGACCACACAAATGAAGTAGAATAGAGACATGATTTTAAGTTTCAGAAATTCTGTTCCTCAAAAGACATTCATTAGGGATGAAAATAAATGTCACCAAGTTGGAGCATATATTTGTACTACATACATGTAACCCCAAAAGTTCACATCAAAAATAGACATTTCTCCAAAGAATATATATACAGATTGCCAACAAACACATGAAAGAATGCTCAACATCATTAATCATTAGAGAAATGCAAATCAAAACTGCAATGAGGTATCATCTCACACCGGTCAGAATGGCCATCATCAAAAAATCCACAAACAATAAATGTTGGAGAGGGTGTGGAGAAAAGGGAACCCTCTTGCACTGTTGGTGGGAATGTAAATTGATACAGCCACCGTGGAGAACAGTATGGAGGTTCCTTAAAAAGCTAAAAATAGAACTACCATACGATGCAACAATCCCACTACTAGGCATATACCCTGAGAAAACCATAATTTAAACCATAATTTAAAAAGAGTCATGTACCACAATGTTCACTGAAGCTCTATTTACAATAGCCAGGACATGGAAGCAACCTAAGTGTCTATCAACAGATGAACGGATAAAGAAGATGTGGCACATATATACAATGGAATATTATTTAGCCATAAAAAGAAACGAAATTGAGTTACCTGTAGTGAAGTGGATGGACCTAGAGTCTGTCATAAAGAGTGAAGTAAGTCAGAAAGAGAAAAACAAATACCGTATGCTAACACATATATATGGAATCTAAAAAAAAGAAAAAAAGGTCATGAAGAACCTAGGGGCAAGACGGGAATAAAGACGCAGACCAACCAGAGAATGGACTTGAGGATACGGGGAGGGGGAAGGGTAAGCTGGGACGAAGTGAGAGAGTGGTACGGACATGTATACACTACCAAACGTAGAACAGATAGCTAGTGGGAAGCAGCCGCATAGCACGGGTAGATCAGCTCGGTGCTCTGTGACCGCCTCGAGGGGTGGGATAGGGAGGGTGGGAGGGAGGGAGACGCAAGAGGGAAGACATATGGGGACATGTGTATACGTCTAACTGATTCACTTTGTTATAAGGCAGAAACTAACACACCGTTGTAAAAGGGAGGGAGATGCAAGAGGGAAGAGATATGGGGACATGTGTATACGTCTAACTGATTCACTTTGTTATAAGGCAGAAACTAACACACCGTTGTAAAGCAATTATATGCCAATAAAGATGTTAAAAATATATATATATATGAGGAACTTTTATGTGTCCAAGCGAAAGACAAACAATTCAATCAAAAAATGAGTAACTTGGAAGAGCACCGCTTTGAGGATACGGGGAGGGGGAAGGGTAAGCTGGGACAAAGTGAGAGAGTGGTATGGACATGTATATACAACCAAATGTAGAATAGATAGATAGTGGGAAGCAGCAGCATAGCACGGGGAGATCAGCTCGGTGCTCTGTGACTGCCGAGAGGGGTGGGATAGGGAGGGTGGGAGGGAGGGAGACGCAAGAGGGAAGAGATATGGGGACATATGTATACGTCTAACTGATTCACTTTGTTATAAGGCGGAAACTAACACACCGTTGTAAAGCAATTATACGCCAATAAAGATGTTAAAAATATATATATATATATATGAGGAACTCTTATGTGTCTAAGCGAAAGACAAACAATTCAATCAAAAAATGAGTAACTTGGAAGAGCACCCCTCAAAAGTGACTGATAAATGTATTAAATCACACTTGACTGCATTTGTAATCAGGAGCATCTAACACACACAGAATGAAATACACCACATTAATGTAACCTCCAGAATGGCTGATATTGTAAATGACAGATAATGTGTTCCAGAAAAAGCAGCAATATTAATTCTTACACACTGGTAATGATGGTAAATCCTGGTAGAATCACTTTGGAAAATAGTTTATAATTATCTAATAAAATTGAAGAAAATCAAAATTTCTGACCCAGAAATTACATACCTTAGAAATATACCCCTGAAATGCATGTATATGTGCACAAAGAAATATCTGTATATCTATATCTGTATCTATATCTGTATCTGTCTCTCTATCTATCTACACATACAAGAATGTTTTAACAGCATTATGAATGATCTCAAACAGAAAAAACGCAACGTTGCCATCATCAATGAAGTGGATCAATAAATTGGGCTTATCTACATAGTAGCATAATACACAGTATTGAAAATTAACAAATTCACAGCTGAACACAAAAACATAGATGAACCTCACAAACATAATGTTGAGCAAAAGTTCCAAGACAGGTGAAACTAAGCAATGGTATTTAGGAATATGCATGCTCATGTTGTACAAGTACGAAGAAAAAAAAAGATGTGATTTCCCTGCAAGTCAGGACGGTGGTCACTTGTGATGAGGGCTCGGAGGGGGCTTCTGAGGAGATGCAGTGTTCCGTTTCTTCATCAGCCTGTAGTAAATGTATTTAAAATTATCAAACTCCCATGTTTAGTTCATTGAACCCCAGAGCATGGACATGACTTCACAGTTCCTTCTTCTAAACCTTTCACCTCCAACATTAGAGAAAATGGAAACCCGAAGGAAAGGAGCCGGCACAATGTCAACATTAAAACCTGCTTGTCATTTCCCTGGAGGGCTCGTTCCTTTTTGCCTGCAGCTTGGGCCCTGGAGCTTTCCTATGGCTCGTGTTGCCATATCGTCATCTCCACCACGGTCATCATTCCCAATAGAATTATTCTCCAGATACCCTGTTACCTGGGAGAGCTGATACTTCCTAGTCTTTCCTCACCAACACAGAGCACAGTCGGAATAATAAGAAAGTAAATATTTTGTGTTCGGCCACCTAGTAATAATATGTGGCTATAAACTGAAGTCTTCAAATTCCAGATGGATAACTTCACATCCCATTTTTAGATTTGAAGGCCTAATCTTAAATTCTTAATTTAGGGTCTGCCTGTATGCTTATAAGTCAGGAGTGAGACTGTTTCTCTGTATAATAAAAACACGTGAGCTTTAAGGAATGTGACTAAATAATTTGCTTCCACCGAATATCTCCTGTATGTTGACTGGTTCCCTCATCTGTTAAAAATGAAAGTTTGCACTAGACCTTCAGGTGATAAAAACTGTGCTTTTGGTATGAGGAAACCATGGTGCTGGATGCTGAGGTGGAGAGGAACAGGGCAAGATGATTCCTACTCTTCCAGGGAGTCTACAGTCAAGGGAACATGAGAAACACAGGTGCAGCTCGATTAGAGAGGAGGCTGTGATGTTTTGAAAGCCCTATTTGGACATAATCAAAGTGGTATGGATGTCCACCCGTGTGGTTGGAGAAGCTTAGCCAGCGTCCATGAACAAGGTGACTGGCTTGCTTGGCACTGAGACAACCAGCCCTCAAGCAGAGGAGTGCCTAGCATGGTCCTTCATGGCCGCTACGCTCCTCTCCATGCGACAGGTTTTGATTCCTTAACTCCGTGAGGGGACATTTTCTTTAACGATAGCCTGCGCGCGACGCCTTCATTTACGTAGTGCAAATAAAGGAACTTACTCTACGGGGACAAGTTGCCACCACTAACGCCACATGACACCGGTGTAATCCAAGATTTCAAATAAGTACTTGCAACACTCTGACAGGTGCTGTCTTGCTCTTAACACCTCCTTTTTTGTTACGGCACTCTAATAGACTAAGATGATATCACATTAATGTGATAGGAGGTGACAGAGGGTTGAGAATGTAATACACTGGTCCCTCAATCTGTGTGATAAAAGCTGAATGCTGACAGGAAGTGCCAAAAGGAGACACATAGCATCTCAGGCTCCCCATCCTACTGCAGTCCAACTGCAGGGCGAGGTGTCCTGTCGCTGGTGCACCTGCTCGAGCTGAGATGGTAGGAAAGAGCTGGGCCCGCAGGGAAGCTGCAGGATGCAGACAGAATGTTCTCCCCAGTGCGTATTTCTTCCCAAGGTGACTCAAAGGGATTACTGGTGCCCAAACAATGGAAAGAGGCCCAGGCTGGGAGCCAGCAGCCCGAAATACTAGTATTCGCTTTTCTTTAATCTCTGGTTACTTTACTCTTCTTAGTCTCTGCTTCCTCACTCGCAAAATAAAGAAGTTGGATTAGAGTAAATCAGTCATTGCAATTTCAAATATGTAAGAAACCAGGCAGGAAATGAAACGTGGACAGCGAGCCTGGTGTAAATGGCACGGGGTGCTTGAGCCTGAGGCAACCAGAGGCACACAAGCCCCAATTAAAAGGGTCAGAGTTCATTTTTAACACTATGTTGGCTTTAGCAAATGGACATCTAGTTTGTAAACCCCTATGTTCGATAAACTGTAAAGTTTTTTCCCACTTTAAAGTGCAAACCCCAAATTTCCCCAAGACATTTGGTAATTACACGGCATATCTACTTCACTCTAGCTAAGTAAATCTTGTATATTAATTAGGATAACATTTGGCTGCAAGCAGAAAGGAAATCTCAAAGAATAATGGCTTAAATGAAATTTATTTCTCACATTCATCCAAGTCAGTCCATAGACAGCTCAGGGCAGTCTGGCATCTTTGCTCCTCAGGCCCCCAGGGACCCAGATCCTTTCCAACCATTCCTGAGGTGTGACCCTTGTCTCCGTAGTCGTTTTCTCCAGGCTTCGAGATGGAGGAAGGGATGAAGAAGCAGGAACAGAGGACAGTTTCTTGAAGTAGATGCCCCAAAACTGTCCCATGGCACTTCCTTTTCCATCTCATGAATGAGAACTTAGTGACCTAGTTTCAAAGGCAGCTGGGAAATGTAGTCTTCACACTAAGCAATCATGTACTGTTACGAACTGAATTGTGCTCCGCCTCCAAAACTCATGTGTTGAAACCCTAAGCCTCAAAGTGATGGTATTTGAAGGCTTTAGGAAGGTAATTAAAGTTCAGTGAGGTCATAAGGATGAGACCCTAATCCAATAGGATTGGTGTCCTTATCAGAAAAGGAAGAGAGGCCAGAGCTCTCTCCGTCCGCATGCACAGAGGAAAGGCCGTGTGAGGACACAGTGAGAAGGTGGCCATCTGCAGGCCAGGAAGGGAGTCCTCACCAGAAACAGAATTTGCTGCCACTTTAATAATAGACTTTTAGCCTCCGGATCTCTGAGAAAATAAATGTCTATTGCTTAAGCCACCTAGTCTGTGGTATTTTGTTATGGCAGCCCGAGCAGACTAGTACATGCATTGGTACCTTGCACTGTTATTAAGTTGGAAAAAAAGAAGAGGTGTGCATTAGTCAGGGGTTGCCAGAGAAATAGCACCAATAGGAGAAATAACTGTATCTATATCTGTATCTTTATCTACATCTATCTCTATACATATATCTATATCTGTATCTATTTATATTCTATCCATATATGTAGATATTTAAATATATACATATATTATATAAAATTGACTCATGCAATTTTGGGTGCTGAGAAGTTCTGTGATCTGCCTTCTGCAAGTTGGAAATGCACGAAAGCTTGTGGTGTAGTTGTAGTCTAAGTTTAAAGGCCAGAGAACTAGGGGAGCTGATGGTGTAAATCCCAGTGCAAGGGCAGGAGAAGACCAATGTCTCACCCTTCTACCCTGGAAACAATTAAAAAGCAAGAATTCCATGTAGCATTACATTTAAAGACAAGTGATGGGGCAAAAAGTGTTATTTGAATTCAGAGAAGGAAAGTTCAGTGGAGCAAGAGTAATACAGGAAACATCAAAGGTGAGTTTTTAATTGGCTGGTTGGAATTAGACGCCAAGCAAGATGTGTCGTGAAGTCAGTTTCTGTTCCAACCCCTGAGAACTTTCTCACTGACCACAGTGCTCTATTTTGGTCGACTTTACCAACCATGACATGGTGTGGTCTCACTGGCTTCATATAGAACTGAGCATTCAGCATAATAGCTCGATAAATTTTATAAAGATTGGATGTGGGTGTATTGAAAACTGAGGTCGTGATCTCATTAATGGGTCAAACGCCAATCTTCAAAGCAATACGAAATGGGTTTTATCCCAGTATTCTCACTGTGATGTTAATGTCTTATGAAGAACTTGCATGTGTATATTGTCAAAAACGTAGTACAAGCATTGAAAGCAAAATCAAACAAACAAAAATCTCAACAGCTTCTCTTTGTCATTAACCTAATGGAATTACCTAGCATATTGTTTGTCATGTAGGCATTCTTAAAAGACTTTGTTGAATAGAATTGAAGAAGAAGAAAACTTGTGGGTATTAATAACTGTCATACTTGTGCAGACATGGATTTAGAGAGCAAAATAATACCTGGTACTAATGTTAATATAATACTTAAAAATCATGGGATTGAAGAGTTACATAAAAAATGGCACTTATTGTAAGATATCATGGATTTGCTTCATGGTAATTTCTTATATTTCTCATTTATAATACTACAAAAGCAAATAAATTGTTCCTATAGAAACATAATATTTCAAGAAATTTCAGATGACAGTATTATTGAAAGAAAGGAGAGAATAGATGTTGATAAGTTTATGATATACAAAAACACTTAAAATTTTTTTGATCTGTAAAGGCTTTTTTTTTTTTTTTTTTTTTTTTTTTTGCGGTTCGCGGGCCTCTCACTGTTGTGGCCTCTCCCGCTGCGGAGCACAGGCTCCGGACGCGCAGGCTCAGCGGCCATGGCTCACGGGCCCAGCCGCTCCAGGCATGTGGGATCCTCCCAGACCGGGGCACGAACCCGCGTCCCCTGCATCGGCAGGCGGACTCTCAACCGCGGCGCCACCAGGGAAGCCCTGTGTAAAGGCTTTTACCTTTGAATAATTTATGTCAATTCACCAAAACTGGAAGTCAGTTTGTACATTTTTGGTGGAAAGGAAGGAATGCATAGTAGGACTAACAATCTCATTTGAACATATTTATCTTCTTACGGCCTGGTGCATGTCTCAGAAAACAATGGAAAGATACTTGGGAGACAGTGGTCAGTTTCTATACAAAAAAAAGTGTGAATTATGAACGGGTCATCTTGGATAGCAGGCCATAGCTTGAGTTTTCTTACAGGTAGTTCATCTACTTCCCAAATTCAGAAGTCATTTTATCCTCACTTGGATTTATTTACTTAAGACAGCAATTAATTTGTTTTAAAGAAGTCATCATCAGCAAATATTTAATTATGGTATTAGAGTATTTAGATTGTTTTGCATATTCACTCAAAGTGATTTTCTAATTGACCATTTCAGGAGTCACAAACTTTAGTTTTTCTTCTGTATTTTCCAAAGATACACTGTCAGGAAGAGGGAGAAAACAAAACAAAACAAAAAAACAAAAGCTATCTGAGCCTGTCTCAGTAAAGCAAAGCAGTGGGGTCTTTGTCTCCCTAATGTGATATGTCTCCTGAACCTGATGGACTGGAAAGCTTTGAAAGTATCCTCAGGCTAAAGTAGAACATCTCCCATTCTAAAGTAAGTAGACATTTTACAAACATGAATTAGAATAGATTCAGAGGTTAATTTTTCTTCAAAATCATTGCATTAAGGTCCTCTGTGGTACTGAAAATACTGGAATTGGGTAGATTTCATCAGTAAGATCCGAACTGAGTGTTTGGTGTCTTGTAGACAACCTATCTAGACATTTGGAAAAAAAAAAGTATCTTTCCATCTTAAACAAATTATTCACCAATTATTTTGCCTTTATTCTGACCCAGCATCAATCTGAGTATCACAGCTAATTTCCATTCCTGCAGGGTTGCATTCTCAGTACAGAGGAGCCTTTTGAGCCATTCCTGACGTGCCTCATGTATTGATTAACCGGAGTGCAGGGCCTAGTGGTGATGGGAGACTTGAGAATGACACAGTCTGAGTCCACACTCCAAATCACGGGGACAGATTTCTTAACTTCTGTGAACCTTCATTCCTTCGTCAGTCAAAACCAAGCAGGTTGCTGTGAGTGAGCGAGATGTAGGCGACCGTGACTTACAATCATAATGACAACAAGAAGGGCAGGGGACGTTCATTGAAGTCTTAGCCATGTGCCGAGCACACTATACCTGTCGGGGCTCTCATCTCTTCCCCTCTTTATTGGTTGGAGGAGCAGCCTATAGTAAGGGCAGAGATAGCAGGAGTCCTGGGGGGATTACCTGGGATGCTGAGGCATTGACACTCTCCTCTCCTGGACTCAGTCAGGGAGGTGGTGAGTTCAGGAAGGGCTGCAGTGAGAAGGGCAGACCCTGGATTGGCGCCTAGACTTCCCCTCCCCACCCTAGTCCCATTTTTTTTTTAATAAGACAGTCTGAGTCAAGTATCTTTCGCTTACAAACAAACCCATATGTACATCTTACTTAATACATTTGAAAACTTGTGAGGCCAGTACTAATACAATCTCCATTTTCAGCTTGAGAAAACTAAGGTTTAAAAAAGCTAAGTAACTTGCCTAAAGCTACATAGCTACTGGCAGGGCAGGAATTCCAAAAAACTGTGTGGTCTCCCAAGGCCCAGGGCTTAGCCACTTCTCCACAATTCCTCCAGGTGATGTTCCTTTCTTATGCGCTGCACCACAAGGAAGGCGGGGCTGGGGGGTGGGGGGTGGGGGTGGTGATGATTATTTGGCCCAAGGCCACGATGAGAATGAGGATCCTGGCTGGCAGGCCAAGGGTGGGTCACGAGGTCGTTTTGAGTGCTATGAACCTAGTAAAGAGCTGGATTAATTAGACACTGGAGAAGGTTTCTCTATGGGAATTTTCACTGGAATTTAGAAAGAAATGAAGCAAGTGTCCAAGCCCCAGACCCCCGTGGAGAGGAGGTCAAGAGAGAAGAGGTAGTGGAACCTGTGAAATTGGCATCCCAAAGCTGTTGGCAGATTTCTTAGCTCTTTCTTTCATCCCTGTCTTTTCTCCAGGAACCATGTTTTTTTTAAGCCTGTAACTCCTCCTCTCCTTCCCCTGTCCCTTCCACCATTATTGGTCCACATTTATAGGAGGTAGTGCCTAAATTCTCTGTAACTTGGTGGCCATGAAGATCCCCATCGCCAAGTGTTATTGATCAGCTCCCAGCATCCTCAGTTCAGTCCTGCATCTGTGTAAAGGTGAGACTAGCCAAGTCTCTGGATCTCACTAGACCTCCCTCCCTTTTCCTCTTAAAAAAACCAGCAGATTAGGTCATTAGTAAGACCACTTCCTGACCTAAAATTCCGTGGTTCTTGTCACGAAAAAATTCGTAAATTACAGTGAGTAAATGAAGATTTGAGATATCATTTCTGGAAGGTTGCTGACCTCTAGTGTCAGCACAGATCTGGAAGGGAAATTCAGACCTCTGTTAATTTCACATTCCTATCAAGACTTCCCCACCCCCTTTCCAGTTTCCTTATGGAGGAAAAGAAAATGTAAAATACTTCAAATTAAAGTTCTATTAACTAAAGCTTCATTTACAGAATAAATATTTCTTCTGACATTTGACTGATTATATCAGTTTTGAACTGCAGATTTTAATAAGGTATTACCAAGCCCAAGAATAAACAAGCTAATCAGGCCCACTTTCCTATTTCCTCCTTTGTATTAAATGATAAGTGAATTTAAAGCTATGCTTTGTCTTATTAATATCTGCTAAATATGGATGAATTACTGAATATATACTTATTCTTAAACTCATTTGGAGGCAAATATTTGCAAGGCTTTTCTGTTATAATCTGATTTTAATATCTCAACTGAAACTGATTTATGGCACGTGACTTCAAACGTGGTGTTAGTTAAAGAGGCCAAGAATTAACTAGCTGATTCTATCAAGGGTTTCTTGAAACTGATTATGAAAGGGGGGAAAAAATCTTTTTTTTTTCAGTCAAATTTTAATTGTAGGAATTTTCATGGCAAATATCAGAGTCCCACGTAAGCAAATCTTTAATAATTTTGCATGTGCATATTTGGTTTTACCATAATATTAACTGAATGAGGAACTCACTTCAGTAGTTTGTGTCATCCACTGAACATCATTTCTAGCA
The DNA here is from genome assembly GCF_002837175.3 of Physeter macrocephalus. Classification (NCBI taxonomy): domain Eukaryota; kingdom Metazoa; phylum Chordata; class Mammalia; order Artiodactyla; family Physeteridae; genus Physeter; species Physeter macrocephalus. The sequence goes on from NC_041225.1 coordinate 20,855,925, forward strand.
TGCAGGCGGGTGCCGTGCGTTCTGGAATTAGCTACCGGGGAAGTCAGTAAATTCTGTTTCTTGGAATTCTTTAAAACTTGCTGGATAAGAGACATGGGCAGTAGAGGTTGGTGAAAGCCAACCAAATGTCTCTCCTCCTCTGGCTATCAGCTAAGGAATGCTGTCCACCTACCATGTTGTACTTACAGAGCTTACGTCTTTTCTGATGCTTAGGAGAGTATACAAACCTCTCTGATTAATTGGTAAACTTCAGTCATGCAAAAAGTGCTTGCTGTCTGCGAGTCAGTGAACAGATCTCAGGCAATCTTAGTTTCCTCTTCTTGGAGTTTTGTGCTGGTCAGTTGTGAATTTAACACAAGTATGTCTTAAAGTTTGTAACAAAAATAAATAAGCATTAATATATACATTAAAAAAATAAGATATAAAGATTGTTTATAGACCAGCACACCTATTTTGGAAGAGAAGTATTTTAGATACTGGGCCCATTGGTGCCATAAACCCCTTCACCACTGTATTAGGGTTCGCCAGAGAAACAGAACCAATAGCATGTGTTATACATATATATAGAGAGAGAGAGAGAGAGAGAGAGACAGAGAGTGACAAAGTGGGAGAGAGACAGAGAGAAAGATTTATAAAAATTGACTTGTGTGATTGTGGAGGCTGGTAAATCTGGCAGGGCAGGTCAGCAGGCTGAAAAGTTTATTTTATTTTTTAAAATTAATAATCATATTTTTATTTTGTCTGCCTTCGGTCTCCTCACAGAATGCTTTTGCATCTCTGGGCTGGAAATTTTCGCAGAAGTCAATGTTTGCAATCTCAAGTCTGAAGGCAGTCTGGAGGCAGAATTTTCTCTTTCTCCAAGGACCTAAGACTTTTCTCTTAAGTCCTCCAACTTGGATGAGGACTTATTGGATGAGGCCCACCCACATTATGGAGGGTCATCTGCTTTACTCAAAGTCTGCTGATTTAAATGTTTATCACACCTAAAAATACCTTTGCAGCATTATCTGGGCTGGTGTTTGATCCAACAGTTGAGCACTATAGCATAAGTAAGTTGACATATAAAATTAACCATGCCACCCTATAATACAATTATGCATGGGCTTGATTTAATATTTTATTAAACAATCTTTTGTTTTTTGTATAGTTATTCACTTGCCCCAATTTGAGAAAAGGTGAAATGATGAAATGATTTTATTATGTAAAGGAATCATTCTTCCTGATTGGTTCTACCCTGGCGTCTTTCTCTCCTTCACCTCTGGGCCTTGGAAGAGTCCATTTTTATCTGCAGATTTATTTCATTTCTTTTATCTTTTCTCTGAAAATGGTGTTGTAGCTTTTATCCCAGGTGTTCAGTCAGCTGGGTCTTAAGTGATGAGTCCATTTAGAAACTGTGAGGGTTAAGTCTATGCGTCAACTTGGCTAGGCTACCGTGGACAGATATTTAGCCCAACATACTGGGTGTTTCTGTGAAGGTGGTTTTTGGATGAGATTAACATCTAAATGAGTGGGCTTTGAGTAAAGCAGATGACTCTGCATGATGAAGGTGGGAGCCTTCCAGTCAGTTGAAGGCCTGAGTAGGACAAAGTCTGACCTCCACCCCGCCAGAAGGAATTCTGACAGCTGACAGCCCTTGGGCTGGAAGCGCCGCCCTTCCCTGGTCTTCAGCCTGACAGCCTAGCCTGCAGATTTTGGAGCCGAATCGCCACAATATCCTGTGAGCTGATTCCTCAAAAACTAGACCAACAAATTTCTCTCTCTCTCTCTCCCTTTCTTTCTATATGTATATGTATATGTATATCTACTTATGTATACGTACATGTGCACACACACATACACATTCTGTTGGTTCTGTTTCTCTGGAGAACGGTGACTAATACAGAGAGAGCTGGAACAACCGACAGAGCAGAATTACGCCTTTTTAATTTGGGATTTCCATTGTTCTGAACTTCTTAAAGGATAGCTCTTGTTCTGCATAAAAATAAAGTTTTATTTTTAAAAATGTCACAAAGCACTAGTAAGATTTGGGAGGGTTCAACAGAGGCCCAAGGGAGCTTTCAGTGTTTCAGAATAAAGAAGCTGAATCTGCCTGGGCTTGGTGACTTTCTCTGTGTCTGGGACCTCACAAGTAGATGCTGTGTTCCTGGAGGCCAGGGAGAGAAGCGCCCTTTCCAACGTGGACCTCCGGGAAGGGTGGTTCCCCCAGGTGGGATAGCTCAAGCCAAGCATCAGGTGCAGACCCCTGGGGCCCACAGTGTGGCAGCCATGAGAATGTGCTGCTCGGATGCTCAGATCTGCGGCAGGAAGTTGACGTTGGTCGCCGGGGCCCAGCGGCTGTGATTTGCAGCCATCACTTCACACCCGCAGGGCAGTCCTGCTTCCCGTGGGCTGCTCCCACCAGTGACCCAGCACGGCCAAGCTGCTCCTTGCCTCTGGGGTGCTTTGGGGAAGCGCTCATGGCACCACATCAGGATGCGGGATGCTCAGGACGTCAGGCCGAGTCAGGACTGACCATGCCCACCAAGCTCGACCTCTGGTCTAGGTCATCCGATCTCTCCACTGTGGAACACATTTCCCTTATTCTAGTCAATAGCTCTTTGGATGGCTGATACAAATTCATAATTTTTCACAAGTCATTCCTGAGTAATAGGGAGGAGATTCTTCTAGTAACATTTTTACATAACTTTCCCAGTTACCGAAGTGCACTTTCCCACATGCAGTAAGGACACTGGGGAGTTAATGCTGGAAGGGACCCAACGATGATCTGGCTCAATTCCATTTTTTTATTTAACAGAAGAGGAGCCCAGGCCATCTCAGTAAAATAGTAAGAACCATGCTCCAGATCCCCGGATTTTTGTTCAATTTCCTATTATTTTCAAAACATGTTTCCTTAATCCTTCAAGAACAAAAAGCAAAATCTTAGACAATCAAAAGAAGACATGAGAGGGACACAGAAGGTATGCTGTTCTCAGGGATGTGTATTGGGAATGGTAACACCAGGATGTGTCTGCTCTGTAATAAATAAATAAATTATAGCGTGAGCCACAGGTGTGAGTCACATAAGCAATTTTACATTTTCTAGTAACCACCTTAAAAAAAGTAAAAGAACCAGAAGGAATTAATTTTATTAATATATTTTATTTAACCCATATCCTGAATATGATCGTTTCAACATGTACTCCTATTTTAAAAACTATCTATGAGATAAATAATATTTGCATTTCTTTTCTTTTTTTCTTTTTTTGTTGTTTCTGGTGTACAGAAAGGCGATTCATTTATGTGTGTATATATGTGTATATATATAACTGAATCACTTTTTCTTTTTCAGATTGTTTTCCATTATAGGTTATTATAAGATATTGAATATAGTTCCCTGTGCTATACAGTAGGACCTTGTTGTTTATATATAGTAGTGTGTATATGTTAATCTCGAGCTCCTAATTTATTCCTCCCTCCCTGTTCCCTTTGGTAACCATAAGTTTTTTTTTTAAATTTTTTATACAGCAGGTTCTTATTAGTTATCTATTTTATACATATTGGTGTATATATGTCAATCCCAATCTCCCAGTTCATCCCACCACCACCCCCCCACTTTCCCCCCCTTGGTGTCCATGTTTGTTCTCTACATCTGTCTCTCTATTTCTGCCTTGCAAACTGGTTCATCTTCACCATTTTTCTAGATTCCACATATATGCGTTAATATACGATATTTGTTTTTCTCCTTCTGACTTACTTCACTCTGTATGACAGTCTCTAGGTCCATCCAAGTCTCTCCAAATGACCCAATTTCATTCCTTTTTATGGCTGAGTAATATTCCATTGTATATATGTACCACATCTTCCTTATCCATTCGTCTGTCGATGGACACAAGTGTAGTCACCCAGGGCCTGGTGATGAGAAGGGGTTCGATGCTCTGTGATCGTCGCCTTGAATTTTTAAAAATTTTATCTTTGAATCTGTGTTCTGCAAGTTAACTCGGGGGGTGGGGACTATGAAGTGTGGGTCCACAACTTGTCACCTGCCTTCCTGGGAGGCTCCAGGCTGCAGGGAGTGGTCCGTGCTCACCTGGCAATTATCATGGTGCCAGAAGGATCACTACGTTAAATACCAATCAAAAAATACCACAACAGCTCAACAGAGAGACTGCGGAAGAAAAGAGAAGCTTGTTTCCTGATTTTAAATCAGGGCTCCACATTTTCATTTTGTGCTGGGCCCTGTAAATTATGTTACTGAGTGTAGCTGTTTTTATTCCTATTGCTATTAACTTTTGTAGCAGTATAATTGCTGCCCTTTTAGAAAAAAAGATTGAGGGAGAAACTCTTAAACTCTTTCTTAATAAAGGCAGTTTGGTAGATAAACTCTTTGAAAAGATGTTATACGTGGGTAAATTATAAAGTTGGGTATATTTCATTACATGGATAATGTAGCAAATTGCATCTTGATGTAGAAAATATTGGGGGATCCCTAAGATGGACTCAGAATGTGTCTAAAACGACTAAATCAAGCAGCTCAATAAAAATACAAGTCATTGTGTGGATGTAAAGGGGAAAGAGGTTGACTCCATTTTGGTTAGTTTTACATGATGTAACCAGTTAATTTACTAAACTTTTCTCTATGTTGGATACTGCAGTGATATCCTATCAACACAGTCTGACTAAATAAAGCTCTACTTAATGAAATTAGGCATTTTGTATATGCAGGGATTTAGAGACTAGAGCTATGGGACAATCCTTTAAATTGTGATCAGTAGGAATGAATATAAAACCAAAATGATGAGATACTGTTAACAAATACAGTATTGAATATTGACCCAAGAGGGCTGGAGCTGCATCCAGGGTCCTTGGATGAAAAGTAACAAAACCCTGAGTGAACACTTGCATAAAGATACAAGCATACCAGTGCCCAGGGTCGTGCTGTGCATGGCGGGACTAGGACTGTGCTGGTGCGGGTCTGTGTCCGCTGGGCGCAGATGACTGATGACTGTAGCTCCGGTTCTGCCTCCGGCTGGACCAACCTTGAGAATTACAAGTAAGGTCCCTTCCTTAATTGTAAGCCCCAACAAGCCTGGGGTTCCTTAATATGCCTTTTATTCTACGATTCTATGATCCATAAAGACTACAGACAGAAATGTGCTGAGGCTCTGGGTCATTTTCCCAGGACATAAGGACCTCTGTCCATTGTACTAGCATACTAACATGGCCCTCGCCTGAGACTTGGAGGAAGAGGCATCACACGTTAAGGCAGTCCCCTCAGGTTTTTCACCTACCCTGTATTTCATGAAAGGGAATCCGGGGGTGGTTAGTTGTCTTTCTATTCTATGTTTTTCCTTTCTTTCCTCCTTTTGCTCCTCCCCATCCCATCCTCCTCCTCCTCCTCCTCCTTATTCTTCTTTTTTGGACGACCAGATAAATGCCTGTCAATTTGTCAGCACTGTTTAGGCTTTAGATTAATATTCATTCATGGGGTTAATGTTCGTTCATGGGGTTAATAGCAGGCCCTTGGAAATTCAAGGTAGCTACTGATTGCCTGTTGCTTCCTTAGCCCCCAGGCCTGCTTTGCTTGTAGTAGTCTATATTCTTTTGCTCTTTAGTGGTGTCTGTTTCACCATCAGAGTCTTTATCACACACGCTCTGAGAATTTAAGGAGTTAAATTAAGCTGTCTGTGAAAATTTGCCTCCCAGGAGATGCCAGTAACCTCCAGAGATGGCTTTGGAGACATTTTCCCACCAACTTTTTCTTTTTTATGGTATGCGGGCCTCTCACTGTTGTGGCCTCTCCTGTTCCGGAGCACAGGCGCCGGACGCGCAGGCTCAGAGGCCATGGCTCACGGGCCCAGCCGCTCCGCGGCATGTGGGATCTTCCCGGACCGGGGCACGAACCCGAACCCGCGTCCCCTGCATCGGCAGGCGGACTCTCAACCACTGCGCCACGAGGGAAGCCCCCACCAACTTTTATAACTTTAGTCTTCCTGGTCTCCACAACAGTCTTCTCCAGCATGTGCATCTATTTGAAAATTTTTGAAAAGCAAGTTTAGAAATTAAAGACCAGCTCTTGTTTAGGCCATTGGAAAGGACCAGGTGAATGACTGACGACTGGCTGATCTTGGGGACTTGACTGAGACCTTTCCAGTCCGTGGGCTGTGCTAGTGAGTTCCACCACCGAGCGTGGAGCTCACGCCTCCGGGGTCTGTGATGGACACAGTCCAATTTTAATGCCTTGTGTCAGGCATCCTGGCTGCCCTCTGACCATTCGTGATAATAAGACAAAAGCGATATTTTAGGGTAACAGTTAATAAATAATGTGACATCCAATCACACCTTTCACTAAAATATTATTATCTTTTGGCAGATTCATTACTGTAGAGACATCAGGATCTGATGAAACATTCTCTAATTCTACCACTAGTACATTTTCCAGAGTTGTCTTTCTTTTAATTTAATTCTCCCACTCTGAAAGCATACTGTCTGTTGCAATTACTGAATGAGCATTTAATCTCGCATAACTAAGGCATTTTAATCTTTTCTTATGGAGAGACAATTAAAAGGTCCTAATATTGCTATGATATGGATACATTTCATCCCAACCGAGTGAATCAAAGTTTCCTTTGTTCTCATAACTATAAGTGAAGACAAATCAAGACACTTCGCTGCAATGGTTAAGCCACCTTATCACAAGGTGTGTGATAAATAACTGTTTGGAAACACAGTCTATTGAATAGAAAGGTTTCCAGGGCTTCCTAGGGCAGAGGTGAGCCCAGAGGTGGAAAATAGTAAGAGAAGTTTTCATAGTTGTTATCGTAGCTTGATTTATAGTCTATTATATTTTCCCAAAGCAATAAATCTTGGCACTTTTTAAAGGCTGTGTTGCCAAGAGAGGTATTGGATCACATTAAAATGGCAAGGGGTGATTTTGTTATACTGTGGCGTTTTTACATTGATAGTTGCAGTTTTTAGTTAGCATGTTAGTACACTGGTATAAAATAAAAGAAAGCTAAACACGTTTTTAAACTTTTTCAAAATCAGTACCTTTTCCTGATTTTTATTTTCACTGTTCTATTTCCTTGGCACACAGTGCGTCTGGTTAAAAAGATTTTATACCCTGAATGTTTGCAATGTACGTAGACCTTCGCCCATTATCAACTCTAGTGAAAATACATAAATATAAATCTGCAATGTGTTATTTATCTAAGAAAGTAATTTCCCCGTGACTATCTTGCCTGGCCTTTAACCGCTGACACTGGTATATTTATTATAATTGTACTGGTCACTGTTTTATGAGGAAGGGCGTCACATTGCATTATGTATTTTCATAATACTTTGGGCTTGGTTGAGAAATGTCATATCCTTTTTCTTCAACCTCCATTTCTCAGCCACATCCATTCCTGACCTGATTCTCCCCTTCAGAATCGTGGTATATAAACGGGCCACAGATTAACAAGTTTGCGTTTGGGAAACAAGGCAACTCCAATTTGATTTTTATTATGCATTCACTCCTCAAGGATCATTTCATACGCATTGAAACTTGGTAAAACAACAATTCTTTCCAGACTGATAGTGATCTGGTAATTAATGTGAAATATATTTGTAAAACAAGTTGGGATTTTCTTCTGTTTCCCTGTGAAAGAAACATTCAGACGGCTGAAACAGGCATTTTAATGGATAAATTTGAACTTTTAAAATATACTCTTTTAAAAGAGAACACATTTTCTTTCATTCCTCTGTGTATGCTGCTTTGTTACATTTTCTCATGAAGATTCTTTTAAAAATTACATGAAACGCTTATTAAATAAATGTTTAGATTGTGAGTAAATAGCATAAACTGGCATAAGAAACTATTCAAGGATGTTTCACTCTTTTTTGGGTGGAGGGAGAATGATGACTGGATCAGAAATTCACAGAAAGAATATCTAAGAAATTCGAGCCATACATAAATTCATAAGGATATAGATACACTTTGTTTGCATATTGTTTCTTTATTATCCAGGAGCTGCTTTGATTATTTGGGCTGAGGTGTTGACAGCGTGGGGTATACTCCTTGATTACATAGGTAAAGGAATATACATTAAGCTGAATAGAAAGCTGATAGCAATGTAAGCTAAGTGCATTTAATTAGCTACTTATTCAAATACCCTATTCATTATTTCTCCCTCTAAGAATGAGATCAGGGTGTGTGTGTGTGTGTGTGTGTGTGTGTGTGTGTGTGTGTGTGTGTGTGAGCTGGAAGCAGGAAGGTGATGCTATTGGTACAGTATGAACGATCCATTTACAAAGATGTAAACAGTTGAACATTTCCAAGGGGACCAAAAGGGTTGAATTTATAATATGGCGTTTCTACATTGATAATGTGAATTTTCTGGTTAAGTGTTAGTACTGTACTAGGGTTGATGGACAGCCATCATAATATCAACATGTCACTACTAAGCTCTAGTGGTTTAGAAAAGCTTTTCTTGGGTGAAAATGGGGTGTAGCCAATGTCTTCCTTAATTATACAAGATTCCCTTAAGGTGAAATAGAATTGGGAAAGAAATCGTCATTGTCTTTTGAAAAGAAACTTTTTATTTCATGAGGCTCTTAGCAAAAGCAAAGAAAATGACAAGAAAATACATATCTAATTTAGTGTCGATTTTAAATATCATCCTTTCAATGTGATAGCAGGGAAATCTGCTATCAGAGATAGCAGGCAAATCTCATTTTGTTATCTGAGTCAATCTACCTCAGAAACATGATTCAGTTGCAAAATTACACAATAATTAGGATAAAGAGATTTGGAGTCAAGACAGACCTGAATTCACATCTCAGCTCTGTGTCTAGCTAGTTACATGACTCCTGCAAAGGTTTTGAAATTTTCTAACTTCCAGTATGTAAAATGAGAATGGTAATGAAATATCTTCTTCATATGGTTATTATGAAAACTAAAGATAACGTATGAAAGTTCTTAGCAAGATACCTGGCATATAATAATAATCCCAAACATGCAGCTTTAAAAAAATCCCAGGGTGAAAAATGAATGAAATATTTAAGAAAAACAAACATTTTTTTCCCCATTTACCCTCGCTTCAAATTGCGCTGTTGGTTTTTCCCTAGAGTTACATAGCTATTTCACTCTCTCTCTCTAAAAAAAATCCCCAAACATTTTAAGAATAAATGACCTGTTAAAAGTACCGAAAAATCATTCCTTGACCTTGAGGCAGAGTTTATGCATTCTGAAAGGGTGAAGAAAAACGTAATAATTAACTGTACCTACCCACCCAAACAGTTATTGTGGAAGTCCTGGTCCAACTGTTTTTATCACAACTTTGCAGGTTTCAACAGACTCTGCTACATTTAGTCACTGGGTAGCCTTCGGGGACAGGGTGGCTGTGAACAGGACTAAAGTCAGCCATGGAAGGCATTTCTCCTTCTCACACTTGGGGGTTCGGAGTCTTTTTTGGGCAAAGGAAGTGCAATCGAGCTAAACTGTTTGCTTCTTTCTGACTTAGAAGTCCTAGAGTCAGACGGTGCAAGAACACCTCCTTCAACCTGCGTTCTTGACTCCAGGCTTGGTTTGAGGTATTTTATGATTAAATTCATGCCAGTTACCAAATCACTATAAAGACCGAGCCCAACACTGCTTTTGTTTGACTGAATTACTGACTTGCCTATGTATTTATGTCAACGCCCAAGATATAGAAATAATGGAATGTGCTTTACCCAAGACTATAATTTTGCTTGTGTAGACATTGTCAAATTCGGAAACATTTCATAGAAATTTCCCTTGGCTCTATTCTGGTTGAATAGTCAACTCCCATCATTCCCTTTGCATTTAGGGTGTCACAAGTCATTTTACACTCCTAGTGAAGATACAGGGGCTGGACTCTTCTCCGACCAGATGCCCATTCACTGCTTACTGACTTGCACTGGACAGATTTAAAATAAATTTATACGGGAAACCCGTCACTCGATTGTAAGGGAGCTAGGGATCTCCTGCATGTCGATGTAGGGCAATTTGGTATGTGTCTGATTATGGAAATAGTTTTCCTCTCTTCTCTCATCCAAAGGAAGAATGTGTAGAGATTTTTCTGCGATATGACTTTAGAAAGCCATTGGTCCTTTGAGACAGGCTTCACCTTTTTTTTTAAACTTATAAACAAAATATGTCTTTTCTATGTATCCAGTCTTTTGTCTGATTTTAAATGACTAAGAAGAGAACCTAATAGTTTTAAGTCATAACAGGGATATACTTATTTTTAACAATATCTGTTCAGAAGACCCTTATTTTCATTTGACACTTTTTTCTTATGGGGCACTAATAAGCCGTAGAGAAATGATTTGCAAGAAGGGATACCAACACGTAGAATATACGACGCCACTTTGACTCAGAAGAAGATTCTTTCCTCTCTCTCTCCTCTTCCCCTTTCTTTCTTTTTTCCTCCCCTCTTCTGTCTTTGTCACACATACACACACGATACTTAAAAACATACATGGTACTTAGAACACCCCAATAAGTTAACATTAGACAACTGTAACTAATTTGTGGTTTTAAAATAATCTCTGTTACTTATACAACTTCTTAATATCAGACACATGATCCAGAAGATATTAAATGTTGAGGTGAAATATAAAATCTTTCTTGGCAAAGCAGACAAAAATTTTAATTTTCTACATTGCCATAAACTGACAAATTAGCCTTTACTATTCAAATTTTTGCAATATTAAAACGTGTGCATGGGACTCTGTTGATAGAAATCCCTTGGTTTTGCAGAAGGAAATCGGTAGGGTTGTCTGCTGAGTTGAACCTTGGCCTCTAATTTTATTTATTGCCATAAATAGTCAAATTAGTTTTTACTGTTCAGATGCGTACAGTATTAAATCATGCATGCTTGGGACTCTGTTGACAGAAATCCCTCGGATTTGCTGAAGGAAATTGGTGAGGTTGCCTTCCGCTTGTTGAGTTGAGCCATGGTCTCTAGCTGGCCCGCGCCCCTTGCTGCCCCGGCCCTGGCTGTGTGGCTGGCGGGAGGGAACCTGTGGCTCTGACCGAGGCACGCCGCTTCCTTCGTGCTGACCTCCTCGTGTCCTGAGCAGGCCTCTCCTTACTCCCCAGAAGCCCCGCGGCTCCTATGTCCTTTACAGGGTGATTCCTGGGAGAAGGAGGAATTTGGTGTCAGGGATCCTCTGCCTTCTCCTAGTCTCCTTCCCTCCCCTACTTAACCTCAGCTTCTCCATTCTCTTGGTTCCTTAGAGAAAGGGAGAAGACGAAATGCAATTAAAGCGGCCTCCTCTGAGCCACTGGCCTTCAAGGTGCCCTTATGGGGAGGCTGAATTCAATCCACGTTTAAGAAAAAAGAATCTTTCTTTATACAGACATGATCTGGGTGGCTGTAGGTGTTCAGGAAAGAACAAGTACTCAAAATACTTGGAAAAGCACCTCTAAAGGACTGAACAATGACCCTCAGGGTTCAGGAGATTTCCTGGGGATTAATGAGTGGCTGAGAAGAATTGGTGGCCTTCAACTGTACTCTGGGCAGCTAACCTCAGCCAGTTAAGTCCTTGCTAAGAAACGCCCCTGCACGGTGGTGGTGATTGCTATTGTGAGACGTAAACATAGAAGAACACTTTTAGTCTGATTTTATTTCACTGTGCCTTTTGCTTCTGAAAGACTGTGCTGTATTGTGCGGAGCATTTGGTGGTAATAACACAGCTCTCGTTACCCGACCACACGCGCCTCATCACATTAACCAAGCTGATTGGAACGATGTTTAAAAGGGGAAAAAAAATTAATATTTTATGGAGGTTAAAAAAGCCTGGAGAAAAGCTGTTAAACTACTTGATACACAGCACTGTACTGAATTTAGAGCAAACCGGTTATAATTTGATCACAGGTACAATTAGAACATTTTTCTGAAGAGGGAAGGTTTCTTCCTTTTGTGGTGAGAGAATTACTTCAAAAACTTAAAAACGTTTCTGTCCCTTTCTGGCTGAACCTCCTGCTAGCAAAATACTTCATTAGCTAAAAGATTCATGACCCAGGTTCACTTGGTTTTAATTTCAAGGGGGGGGGATATGGAAAAATTATTTGTTACCTGATGTACTCAGATAGATAATTAAATTTTTCCACTTACCATGGTGATTCTCAGTTCACTTCATCTTTAGAACGCTTATCCCAACAGATTAAAACCTGCCTTTGTCACTTCTGTTGTTTGCATCTTACATGAGCCAAGCGTGAGGTGAGGGGTTGGAGCTTGTGTCGGTCTGACCTTCCAGAGAACCCAGGCTGCTGCCATGAAGTCTTTGCCTTGGTGTCATCATTCCGGGCACTAGTGAGCCAACCAAGCTTCAGGCCAGTTCCTGACACGTTGACAAATCCCTCTTTCTTTACTCCCTGCCAGTGGCTTTGCCTCAGGAAGCCTGGAAGTGTTCAGACTGGGTATAAAAGGATCAGAGGCATGTTCTTTAGTTCTGTTTCCAAATTGAACAATATTTTAAAGTAACATGTTCTGGAAAATGAAATATATACATAATAAATAAATAAATCTGGAAAATGAAATATATACATATATAATAAATAAATAAATAAATAAATAAATAAATAAATTTATATATATATATATACCAGTGAGGAGACTGGTATTTCCAGATATACTCCCACACCCCAGATGGGCAGAAACCAGCAGGAGATAGGCTGGAAGTACAGGAACTGGGGTGCACCTTGTAGGCTCAGCTGATACCTGAGGTGAGAACAGGTGGCAGTGAGTGGTCCTATGTACACAGCCTTGCAGAGTACCCAGAGCCTGGGGTCCTGCACCCTGCTTGAGGTCCTTTGGGTCAGCTCTCTGGATGGGCTCCACTTCTGAATGGGGCAGGGACTGAATGTTAGAGACAAGACAGTAAATTTTCTCTGCATATCAAGGAGGAGTCTCCTCCAGTTTCACACAGATGGAAATATGATGGGTTTTCCTAGGGCAAAGGTGTATCTCATGATCTAATTCCATTGTGTAAAAACTCACCTGTTGAGTGGGAGTAGCTAGCGACAGTGATAACAGCTTTTGAAATAGATAAAACTAAAGTGAGAAGTCCAAACTCATTCATTCAACAGATAAATATGTGAATAGGTACAAAGTGGAGAATGAGCACACTACTAAAAAATATGAATGGCTTAAATTAAGGTGAGTAGAAATCCTGGTTCAAGTTTTTTGTTTTGTTTTTTTTTTGTTGTTGTTGTTTTTGTGGTACGTGGGCCTCTCAGTGTTGTGGCCCCTCCCATTGCGGAGCACAGGCTCCGGACGCGCAGGCTCAGCGGCCGTGGCTCACGGGCCCCGCCGCTCCGCGGCACGTGGGATCCTCCCGGACCGGGGCGCGAACCCGCGTCCCCTGCATCGGCAGGCGGACTCTCAACCACTGCGCCACCGGGGAAGCCCCCTGGTTCAAGTTTTAAACATCATGTTATAAACTGTTGTGTCCTTCATTCAACCACTGATTCCTGATGGCTGAGGTTCACCACAGTTGACAATTCCACGCACAGGCAAGGAAGGAACAGTGAGTTGCAATGGTTAACGTGAGGTCTGGAGTCAGACCCTCCATCTAACACCCACCAGCCACCTACTGGGCTGTGTGTGACCCTGAGCAGGTCATTCACCTCTTCATGTCCCAATCCCCTGGCTGCCTCTGGGCCTCAGTGTCCTCCTCTTTAACCAAGTTGTTGCTTAATTATTTAAATACTTGGGAGAGTATATGAGTTTCAGTTTTCCCATTGGTTGGGTGAGTAGGATCTGGCCCTTGGTGGTCATCTGTAAAATGGGGATAAAAATACCTTGCAGGTCTACTGTGAGGGGGTAAGGATGATAATGATAACCCAGCAGTTAAAATAGCTTCTTTAATTCAATCCTCACTACAACTTGGCAGGTATGATTAATATCCTGTTTTACAGATATAAACACTCAGGTATAGAGATGCCAGTGTGGTGCTCTTATCACATAGTAAGCACTCGATAAACGTTAGCCTTAGGAATTTTGGTTAAGAAAATATTCTTTCATTAGACTTGTTAAAGATGGATATATTAATTGCTAGGGCTGCCATAACAAAGTACCACAGACGGGGGGGCTTAAACAACAGAAATGTATTTTCTCATCATTCTGGAAGTCAAAAGTCCAAGATCAAGGTGTCGGCAGGGTTGGTTTCTTCTGAGGCCTCTCTCCTTGGCTTGTGGATAGACTTCTTCTTACTGCATGTTCACGTGGTTTTACCTCTGTGAGTGTCTGTCTGTGTCCTAATCTCCTCTTCTTATAAGGACACCTGTCATATTGAATTAGGGCTCAACCCCAAAGACTTAATTACATGTTAAAAGGCACTGTTTCCAAGTACTGTCACATTCTGTATTTATTATGAGGTTATGAGATAAGAACCTCAGTATATGATTTTTCAGGTGACAAAATTCAGGTCACCAGAAAGGGCAAGTGAAGGCATTATTAGAGTAAACTTAGTCCAGTCTCAGTGGTCTCAGCAATGAAAACTTACAAGCAGGTGTAGAGAGCTGTCTCCAGCTCTGGCCTCGGGCTCCCTGCTTCTAGAAGCACGTTGTGTAGGTGAACGACTGCTGAAATTCCTTTTGCTCAACTGGAGGGCTTTGATCCCTTGAAACTCTTTAACAAACAGCAACCCAAACCAAAACCTTCCCTTGCCACAGGTCTTTATATTGTAGTAACAAAGAGGTGCATATTATCAGGGAAATCTTACAAAGAAGTGAATATGTCATAAAGGGTTATTTTCCCCTCTACTATCAGTCCACCCAAGACCAAATTCAATTGCCATTCTCTGTTTTTCAGATAAAGAAGAGGTGGCTTGAAAAATATTTCACCACTTTGGTATTTAGTGCAAAGCGATGGGACCATCACAATGCACATATTTTGCAGGTGTTCCTTGTGCCCTAGGATATTTAGCTAAGAGCAGCGGAAAGGGATGATTGGAGCAGCGGATGCGTGGGCAGCCTTGAAACTCTGTAGCAAAACGCCCCAGGTCAGAGTGAGAACTGGAGGGAGAATGCTTCGCTCTGATACTGATGACTCCTCACAGCAGTTCTTGTTTGGGATTTGCTGTTGCTGGTTTGAAATTCATTGTTTATTTTTATTCTCATTCTTTGGGCATTGTTCTTTTTACTTTGGATGCCACTGCTTTTGTGTGTAAATACATTTGTCATTTTTATTTTACCCTTTTGGGACATTGCACATTGATGAACAGGCTAGAAAAAGAATAGTTTAAATTAGCCATTTTCATGCAACAGGCAATACTAAAAGAGGATTGCAGGGAACGCAGAGTTCCATTTTCTACTGAAAAGCTATAAACAGACTGAATGTTAGTGAGAATTTAAAAATGATTATTAAAAATGTTTAGTTTCAGAATTCTGAAGGAATATTCCTGAATTTTTATCTTTTAGCACAATGATAAACATCAGTGGTGTACTTATTATTTTTACGGCAATATACCTTTTTTTTTCATATTGTTCCCCAATCTTATATGCCATCATAGGACATAGGCAATAAAAACCTGCTAGTTCATGTTATTCCTTTTCTTTGTCTTTCCTTTCAATTTACAACCATGAACATGCTGCCTATACAGCAAATCAAACTTTCCAAAAATCTCAAAACAGACTGTACAATGCCTTCTTGTGTTTCTTTAGTAAAAGTTTGGAAACTCTTTGTAATGGAAAAGAGGCAGGGATTTTGGAGGCAGGGATTCAGATTCTTACTCCCCATTCAAGACTTTTGTTGACTTAGCCAAGATTCCTCACCTCCCTCAGACTTAGTGTCCTCATCTATAAAAGGAAAAATGAACAGAATGTCTGGAAAGTGCACACCAGATACTACCAGCACTTCTCCAGGGTCCTGAGAATGACTCTACCCTGGCTAAGGGCAAAGTGTATCTCTTCTCCACACCTTCCATCCCCTGCTTTCTCTTTGAAACACCTTAGGGATAATTATTAAATACAAATAAAAGTAGCGACAATAATAAAATCATTGCAATAATAAAACCTAACATTTATTTACTACATGCCTGGCACCAGGCTAGGTGCTTTACGTGGGATTCCTTCTTTCCTGGTCACCAGTTTCACCAGGGAGCTGCTCTTAGCCCCACAGAGAGACCCAAATGAGTTAAGAAACTTGATCAAGATGACACCTTTGTGCTACCAATGGCAGTCAGGGTTTGTTACATGTGATGTCTCATATAGATACTAATGAAGACTTTTGGATACATAAAGGACTAAATTATGGTTCATTTCCATTTCAACTTGAAAAAGAACTGAAAGAAAATGTAAAGAAAGTAAATTCTAATTATAGAATTAAATAAATCAAAAGAATGTCCTGTAACTTCTGGCCAACTGATTGGTAATTTTCAAGTGAATCATCAGTTCAACTTGGACATAGACCAAAGATTGTCTATACATCTTCTTGTGGCCAAACTCTGTGAGTTCCATTCTTCTTAGTGGACACATAACAATATTTCTAAAATCGTAGATTTTCTGCCCCTAGCCTGAAGGATAAGTAATGAAGTATTTCTAAAGGGGAAAAAAGACCAAAAGGAATATCTTAGGTATTTGTAATTCTTCAAATTTTAATAGAATATAGTACAAGCAATTATAATTTAAATTTCATAAACTTGATAAAATTTATTTTATACAGATACAAAATAAATTCAAATTCATTTTATACAGGTATGATTACAGAGACACATTGTGGATATCTGAGCAGACTAAATTTCCTTAAAAACCTGATTCCATTCAGAGATGCTTTTAATCTTTTTTGGCTCATGGTTGAATGTTTGAATAGCTCAGAGTTATCGAAATTGTGCCCTTAGGACTTGTTGAGTTAGACAGGATTAAAACAATAACAGTCCCACTGTCTGAACAGTGGATTTTTACCATAGGGATAGTTATCCCTAAAAGTGGATTGCATATGTTTAAAAGCAGACTGCATATATTTAAGTGAACATAACAAAGCATCTTTATTCTTTCGGTAGTAATTTTAAAATAATGCAAAGATGTTCTTTGAAATATTGTAGACAAAACACATGCTATTTAAAGCAGGGTGTGCACCTTCCTCTGCATGATTCCCATTCCAGGAAGGCTCCAGTGCATTGTGGGAAGACTCTTATAGTATCTGAATTTTGAATAGTTTTTGGCTGAATGTAAACATGACACACTTTGACTGACGAGTGTCCATCCTGGCTTGCTGTGACTAGTGGACACTGAATTTCTCTATTCTGTTCCCCCCAGATCCTCTGGAACAGGCTGAGGCTCATTGGTAGTATCAACTAGCAATATCAAATTCTGAAGGAATATACCTAGAAATTCGTTCTCTGTAGGCCATGTCACAAAGATTGATCAAATAAGTATCACACATCTTTGGTGAGACATATATTCTGAGAACTGAGTTTTTCAATCTTCACTAGACTGAAAGCTGACCTCAGATCTCAGGGTCTGTGTCAGTCAGCTTAGGCTAAGTTATGTGATAGTAACAAATATCCCCCAACTGTCAGGGGCTTATAAAAATCAAAATTAATTTTTGGGCCATGCTACACATTCAGTACAGGTCAATTACATTTCTTGGATCCAGGATAAAGGAGCAATTCTTTTTGAAACTGTGAGTTTCCCGGCAGAGGGAAAGGAGAATATAACAGAGCCACATGTGAGTTTTTAAAGCTTTTGCTCAGAAGTGTCAGAAGCTACTTCCTCTCGCATTTCACTGACCAAAGGAAGTCATATGGCCAGGACTGGTGTCAATAGGGCAGGGAGGTATAATCCCTTTGTAAGGAAGGGCTTTCTAATTCACAGGGCTAAACCTGATGTCAATGGGTTCAATCTACTTAATCTTCTCTACTCATATTTTGGAATGTTGTACAATCCACCCCAGTTATCTAAGAAGCAATTATTAACATAGCTTTTCCCAGAACGTAGCCAGTATCTTAGCCAGTAACTGGTAAGTAAGCTAAGGGGACAAAGAATTCAATTTCAGTTTCTGTACAATTAGCAAACAGCCCTTTGGGCAAGGGACACACCATCTAATTCTGGGGAAGGTGGAAGGTCATGACTCCTTTGCTGGTGGAATGCCTCCAATGAAAAACTCTCGGGACTTCCCTGGCAGTCCAGTGGTTAAGATTTTGCCTTCCAATGCAGGGGGTGTGGGTTCGATCCCTGCTAGGGGAGCTAAGATCCCACATGCTTCGGGGCCAAAACACCAAAACATAAAACAGAAACGATGTTGTAACAAATTCAATAAAGACTTAAAAAAAGAACGAAAAGTAAAACTCCTATTTGGCAGCTGAAAGTAAAGGACTTTGCACAAGACACTAATTACTAATGGGATACCTATTAATCATTAGTGTCTATGGGATAACCTGGAAGTAACTCTTGTGGACCCACATACTATTTGGGCTCAAGGTAAAGTGCACAGACCTCAGCAGAACAAATTAAGCCATGGGGCAGTGCTATAGAACCTGCTGGGACGTGTGCCAGAAGGAGCATCTCCAGGCCATCTACATGGAGGGGACAGTGCCCTTGCTCCTGGAGACTGTAGAGAGCGTAGGCGGCTACTCACTGGGGAAGTTTGGAGGATCAATGTGCTCACTGCCTGATCTGTAGAGAGAATTGCACTGGCGTGTCTTCATAACATTTCTTTGGGTTTGATGCGGCCAGTCTATTTAAAGTGGGGATTTGATATCCAAATACAACCTAATTGGCAGATTTTTCTCTAGCTTGGTCAAGAGTCCAGACTTTAAAAATG
The DNA here is from genome assembly GCF_002837175.3 of Physeter macrocephalus. Classification (NCBI taxonomy): domain Eukaryota; kingdom Metazoa; phylum Chordata; class Mammalia; order Artiodactyla; family Physeteridae; genus Physeter; species Physeter macrocephalus. Next base: position 20,874,677 of record NC_041225.1, read on the forward strand.
TGATCCTCTCCCCCTCCCACAATGCTAATACAGCCCTTCCGACAGTGACTGTCTCTGTCACAACACAGATGATGGTGGTTGGTTCCCCATGTGTCCATCTTGTCAGTATTCTTTAAGACTCCACGGAAGCTTTCCCTCTGGGATGCTTTTTTTTTCTTTTTACCATTTTACTACCTTTCCAGTGCCCCACATAGCTTAGTCACTCACGTGTGAGTCTGAGCAGCTTGTACATTGGTACGTGGTAACTGTCACACTGCAATGGATTGCCAGTTTACATGTGTCTTCCCTAATGAACTAAACAGATATTCTATGCCTATTTCTTCAGAATAAATTATATATCTCCAGGTCCTGAGGTAGACTCCATACCTCCTCAACCTTATACTCCCAGCATCTAGACGTGCAATAAAAGTTTGTAGAATGAATTAGCTTTCAGTTTGCCTACATTGCAACGATAGTATTAAAAATATCTCCATCTACCTCCAAGCAGAGAATTGTATATGTTAGTAACTGTCATTTCTTGAGTACCCACCATAAACTGTGCTCAATCCTTCATAGATATTATTTTCTTTCATTTAATCCTAACAGCATTTCCTGTAAGCTCAGCATTAATGTCTCTATTTTATTGATTAAAAAGTAAAAAGTTGAGGATGCGAGAGATTAGGTACTACTTAAAGAATTCACAGTTCCACAAATATTGATGTCTTTCTCAGTATCTTCAAAAATAAAAATAAACTAGATTTGAGTAACTCATGTAGGCATAAGTTAGAGCTTCTGCCTTGAACACATCCAAACATTTCTGAATGCTAGATGTATTCCAACCAATAGTTTCAAGAGTTCTTTCCTGGAGTTGAGCAAAGACTCTGATATATAAGCATATAAGGTCCTTACTGGGGGAAATATGCCAAAATTTCTTTCTCAGAATTATGCAAGTGTTCTGGTACCTCATTTTCCAGAGGTATGTCCATAAAATAAACATACTATATGTCAATTAAAGCTCAAATACAGGACTGAATGTATTTATATGCATTTTCATATCTCAATATATCACAAAGGAAATCAAATGTAACTGGTTACCAAATAGATTGGGGGGAAACTGCTTCACAGTTTCTTACCACTATTTCAAGCAAGTTCTGAAGGATATCCCTTCCCTTCCCTGGCTGAAGATAACAAATCAACCAGAGCTCAGACCTCCTCTGCTCACTTCCTCATATTATCAACCAGTCCTCAGACCTAAATCTCATCCAAATCAAAACTTGAACTTGTCGTCCAGGGGAAAGCACTTCCTCTGCCCCCAACTCAAGCTTGAATCAAGCTTGAAACCTCAGTGAAGAAGGAAGGTGCCTTGTTTTGCTTTGTTTCTCCTTCTGTTTTTCTGAGTTTCTGTACTTACACTGCTTCTTCTAACTCTTCCAGAGTTGGCATGGAGAGGAGAGATGCAAGGTTAAGAAGCAAGTTCATACTTGGCTTGGGATGTTGCAATTGTACTGTGCTGTCATCTTAGTGGTAGATTTCAAATGCCAGTATTGCTGGTATTTTCTCTCATGGACAACATTTATGAGCTCTTTGAAGACCTAAAATAGGTAGTTCCTACAAATTTGTATTAGTGAGAGATCTCCAGAGAAACAGACCAAAGATTTATTATGAGGAATTGGCTCGCATCATTTAGGAGGCTGAGAAGTCTCACAATTTGTTGTCTGCAATCTGGAGACACAGGAAAGCCAGTGGTGTCATTCCAGTCCAAATGCAAAGACCTGAGAACCAGGGGAGCGGGGGATGTAAGTTCCAGTCCAAGGGCCAGGGAAGACCAAAGTCACAGCTCAGCAGGCAGCCAAGAAGGGAATGGATCCTTCCTTCCTCCATGTTTTGTTCTTTCTATTCAGGCCCTCAGCAGGTTGGATGGTGCCCACTCACACTGGGGAGAGCAATGTGCTCCATTCAGTCTACTGATTCAAATGCTGATCTCTTCCAGAAACACCCTCATGACACGCCCAGAAATAATGTTTAACCTGGGCATCCTGTGATCCAGTCAAGTTGACACTGCTGTTGACCAACTTGGCTGCTGTGTTTTCTTTCTCACCTTCCAATGACACCCCATCTTTCCCCCTGGCTTAGAGCCTCTTTCTGGTGAGGACCCTCACCTGGAAGGCCCTGGAGAACCACCAGGCCTCCATGACAGCCCAACATTAGGAGGCAAACATCTCTCATCACAACCTCTTTCCCCGGCTCTGTGGCCATAGGCAGCCTCTTGCCTTCAGACATTTCCAGGGGCATGGTCTCTGTGCCCCTTGAAGTCTAGGGACACAGGTCAGTTTTCTCCAAAGATTCTCCAGGCTACTAAGCCCATTCACTTGACCAGGAGGGAGTGTAAGCGTCCCTCCGGACCCTCCCTTAAGGGCAGCAAAACACTCCTCTTCCCTATAAACATACTTCAGCCTGTGTCTCTTCAAGTAAACCTCTGTCTCACTCCACATCCCACCCCCTTCTCCAATCAGATTCTAGTCCTCCCATATTTAGGCTGGTGGGTGGCAATTGGTAAAGAGACCACAGAATTGGAGTTAGGCTATCCCTTAGCTTAGCAAGTCATACATGGTGTTATGGACTGAATGCTTGTGTTCCCCCGAGATTCGTATGATGAAATCGAATCCCCATTGTGATGGCATTAGGAGGTAATTAAGGTATGAGGGTGGGTTCCTCGTGAATGGAGTTAGTGCTCTTATAAGAAGAGGGCAGAGAGCTAGCTAGATCTCTTGCCACCATATGAGGACACCAGAAATCAGTCATCTTCAACGTGGAAGATGCTCTTCACCAGAGCCTGACCATGTTGACACCTGGTTTCAGCCTCCAGAGCGGTGAGATATAAATTTATCTTGTTTACAAGCCACTCAGTTTATGGTACTTTGTTATAGTAGCCCAAGCTGACTGAGACAGATGGTGTGCTACTGGCAGAATGGCCCAGCAAAGACATGCATGGTCTAATTCTGGGCATCTGTGAATATGTTACAGCATACAGCTAGAAGGACTTTGCAGATGTAATTAAGGTGATGGACCTTAAGATACGGACATAATCCTGGATTTTTCCAGTGTGTCCAACCTAATCACATGAGCCCTTAAAAGGAGAAAACCTCTAGCTAGAGGTAGGAGAGATGAGGTAGAGAAGATGAGGTTGACAGAGATTCAGTCTGTAAGAAGAATGTACCTCATTTCTGCTGGTCTTGAAGACAAAGGGAACCACCAGCCAGGGAATGAAGGTGGTCTTTAGAAGCTGAGAATGACCCCTAGTGGGCAGCCAGCAAGGAAATGGGGACTTCCATCCTACAAGGGCAAGGACCAAATTCTGCCAACCTGCTGAGTGACCTGGAAGGAGATTCTCCCCTAGAGCATCCCAATAAGAGCCCAGCCTATTGACATCTTCGTTTTGGCCTTGTGAGACCCTAAGCAGAGAACCCATCAAGTTTGCCTGGACTTATGAATGAATGACTATGAGATAATAAACTTGTGATGTTTTAAACTGCTAAATTTGTGGTGATCTGTACGGCAGGAATGGAAAACTAATATAGATGTTTTGGCTGCTTTTGAGAATAAAGGAGGCAATTGTCTCCATACTGTCCTCTCCTTTGGGGTCTCAACCAGGACCACAAGAAGAGTCCCATTTAATATCACATTGCATATCTCCTTTCCTCAAGTCAATGCTCAACCACCTGCTGCTTCTCCAGAGTCTGATAGGGGCCAGCAGGCTCAGCTCAAGCAACACCTGGGAAAATTCTGGGCAGAAGCAGGAAAGGGGCAGGCAGTAGAGTAATATTTTGTATAGTTCTGTTATAAGAGAGCTAAATCTTAACCCTAACACACAATTTCTCTCTATTTTACTGAGCTATATATAAAGACTGGAAATGAAGGCTTACACTTATGTGCAGGAATTATGTTCCTAAAACCCATGGATTTTAAATCCAAACTGCTCAACTTCACACAAAGTCTCAGCTGCCTACATTTTTCTTCTGTTTGCCTTTTCCCATTTCTCTGCAAGTTACTAGAAAGGGAGAAGGTAGCATGCAAGATTAACTTCCTTGTAATCATTTGGTTGCTATCTTATGTAGAAAGACATGATCACATGTGAATTGCTGCAGTGTCTTGTGGGTGAGGGAAGGAGGTGGAATTCAGGAACGTGTAGCTGGTGTATTAAAGCAAAGGCATGGGGCTTCCCTGGTGGCGCGGTGGTTGAGAATCCGCCTGCCAATGCAGGGGACACGGGTTTCAATCCCTGGTCCGGGACGATCCCACATACCGTGGAGCAACTAAGCCCGTGCGCCACACTACTGAGCCTGCGCTCTAGAGCCCGCGAGCCACAACTGCTGAGCCCACGTGCCACAACTACTGAAGCCTGCCCGCTTAGAGCCCGAGCTCCGCGACAAGAGAAGCCACCACAATGAGAAGCCCGCACACTGCAACAAAGAGTAACCCCCGCTCGCCGCAACTAGAGAAAGCCCACGCGCGGCAACGAAGACCCAAAGCAGCGAAAAATAAATAAATGAAAATAAATAAATAAATAAATAAAAAAGCAAGGCATAAGGTGAGCTTTCTGAATTAGTACTTTGAGGGCTAGCGAGCCTGTGCACCAGCTGTCCATCTCCCACCATAAACAACCACTACAGATGAGGAATAAGGCCAGCACTGAAATCATCAGAAGTCAGAAGGTTCTTATGTGTTGGCTTTTAGACTCTGAGGGCATGTGACACTTCTGACCTGCATCAGTAAGGATGGGCTAGGGTGTGCTATGGAACAAATAGTCCCCACGTTTTCATGACTTAACCCGACAGAAAACTACCTCACTTACGTTGCATGCCCACTATGGGCCAGAAAGGAGACTGTGCCCCCTTGTGGTCTGTCAGGGACTCAGGTGCCTTTTCTACACTTACTTCCAGGATCACCACATCAGGGGGCTGGGAAGATGGTGAATTATGCACAGGTTCTTAAAGCTTCCACCTTGAAGTACCTGTCTGCTTACCTTTCATTGGCCCAAGCCAGTCACATGGCCATGGCTTACTTCCAACATGGAAGTGAAGTACAGTCCTACTGTGTTCCTGGAAGACAGAGGGCTGGACATTATTTGGTTAATAGCACTAATTGCTACCAGGGTGGCCTAGGAAGATCCTAAAACTCCACATGGGACGAGGGGTGGGTTTGGAGTAAAAGAATTGATTTATTTTCAGGCATATAAGATGTTCTTCAACTTTCTTTCTTTCTTTCTCTTTCTTTCTTTCTTTCCGTTCTTTCTTTCTTTCTTTCTTTTCTTTCTGTCTTCTTCCTCTTTCTTTTTCTTACTAATATCTCACGGTGAATTTTAATTTGTCACTGTGAAGAGAGTATCAAGAATATGAATTTAATGAGACTATGGTCAAGATGTGAAGTTTGCTTTTTGTCCCATTTTATGAGAAAATATTATTGTGATAAGAAATTAAATATTTTTCTATGTTGAACCTTATAAAGGAATATTAAATGTTACATATATGAGAATGCCAGCAATTCTCTATTAGTGATGCAGAATATACATGCCCTGTGCATATCCCTGAATATTTGGTCCAGTATATTCTGATGGACTCACTCTAATATAATAATTTGGCAGGAACTCTAATAACTGAATTTGGAATATAACTCCCCAGGTGAACTTGAATGTCACTCTTTTTCAGTCAACTTCATTTTGTTAAAATAAGTATCAGAGCATCAAACCTTCAACAAATTAATTTTTTAAAAAGAGTCTATTAGTAATGAAAGAGATGGGGTAAGGTAAATTGCATCTTGAATTTTATTTTATTTTTGTAAAAAAGCTTGGGTTGTGTCTGTTGTCTTAATGTGTCTCAAAGGCAAAAGTACCATGTATTCCCTTAACCAGATGCATCACCAGATGTCCTGTGTACCCTTGGGAGGAGCCTGGGAGGCGCCCAGGTCTCAGTGGTAAACTCCTGTTTGGTGTTGTCAGTCTAGACTCACTTTCTTCAGAAAAGTCTTGACAGTGTCCAGCAAATGCCCCATTCATAGAATCTTTAACCTAAACTAGTCTGTACAGCCCCAAATGCTTCCATGTTCTCATTTGACATTGAATCTTTAGGACTCCATGGACTTAAAGTACTTAAAAAGAGTGATTTCCAAACTTCTGAAGTAGGAGCATCATTTTTGGCAGGGATCGTGCAAGAAGCTGTTTGCTGGAGGTGAGATTTGCCAGGCTCTGCTGGAGGCCCCCAGCATGCCTGCCAACGTGCCTGCATGCCCCCTTCCTTTAAGAGCCATTCTCTTTAATCAGGCCTGGGGCTTCCCAGAAGGCTACGTGGAAAGGCAAATAATCTCCCATTTTGTAATAGATTCAACTCTCTTAATCTAGGAAACAAGAATTAATGCGGCAGATTTACTAGTCTTCTTCATAGCTGGTCTTCCCCACTAGAGTGTAAGTGCCACAAATGCAGGGATTTCTGTCAGTTTCATCTACTGCCAGACCTGATGCGCCTAGAAGGGTGTCTGCCAGAGAGGAGGCATTTAATACACATGTGTTCATTGCATTAAGATCCCGTTCATCCACTGGAAGAGCCTCAGGAAGTGCGACGCAGTTTAATTGCTAATATTATGGGCTTTAGGGAAAACAGACCTAGGTTGGAATACCAGTCCTTTCCCTTAGTATTTATGTGCCCTTAGACATTTGGTTAACCTCTAAGCTTCAGTTTTTCCATATAAAAGGCAGATAATACTAGTAACTCTCTTGTTTTGGGGGGAATTATAGTATCTATAAGACATCCAGTACGGTACTGACACATAGCAGGTGCTTTGTAGCCTGTAGTTACTATTACTATTACTACCCGGTTGGGGGAGAAAGGGGAGGGCATCCCTCTTTAGGGCTGAGAGCCGGGGATGCTGGGATAAGCCGCGATGAATGGGGAAGCTTCTGTACTAGGGCAGGAGGAAGCAAGGGAGACCCTCAAACTTTCCCAGGTGGCTCTTGAATTTGGTTTTTATAAAGGACTGAGGTATAGGACCTCCAAAGGAACATTTTAAAGTATACATATGTAGCTACATGTGAAAAATGAATATTTACAGTTACACCAACATATATGTAGATATGTGTGAAAAGTAAATTTAAAGCATTTGCATTTGAAGACATTTTAAGAAAATTTAAGAAAGCCCTCAGGTCCTAGGAGAGGGTGGGGAGTAGTGGCATGGGGGAGGGGGGAATCCCAGAATATCACAAAACCAGAAATAGGAAGCTCAGTGCTCTAAACACTTGGCATGATTTCAGAATATCTAATTATCTTCATTTGCATGCCACAAAAGGAGTTGAGGTTGATGCCGCCTGCTAATTAACTGTTTATTGGCCTGATGACTAGCTAGGGTATCTGCAACAGAGCATTCCCTACCTAGATGCAAAGCGGAAAAATGCACGTAGTGTTGTGAGTAATGAGAGTTCTCTGAAGATGTTTGGCTATTCCAGACGTAAGCCGTGATCTGTGGGAAAGGAGTGCTGACTGTGTTTGGAGACTTCAAAGACGTGAGCCATTGGACCATTCTTGTTTTCTAAATGTTAAGACAAACTGCCGTAAGGAAAGCAACCTGAGTTAGGTGACGTTATCTTATCTCCTCTACTGTTTCAGTTTAATACCATTGGTACTTAGACCACTGGATTTTTGTGACCATTAAGTAAGATGGTAGATACAGATACACACGGACCAAAAAATGTGGACTATACTATAGAATTGTTTGCTTTCTTCCTCTTACTTCTTGTTCTTCTGGACCTTCTTGTTCTTTCTGGTCCCCTTTCTCCCATCTCCCTCTTTCTCTTCTTCTCTGTTGGGACCCTCATCCTTCTGGAAGGAGAAGTTGGGGAGGGTTGTAGTCAGGAGCCAGTGCCTTCTCATTGGATGACTTTGTTTTTCTGTTCTCAAGAAGGACAGGAGGGAAGGTAGCTTAGAGATCATCTGGTCAAGTGTTACTTAGCTAGGGGAACTGTTGTAACCCTAAACAAATCTTAAGTAGAAGCTTGTATATACAATAGATTTTAAGAAAGAGGTGCTCAATAAAGATGTTTTTAAAAAAAGAGTAATTGTTGAGAGAAAAATAAAGATGTCCATTTTAAAACCAAAAAAAAAAAAAAAAGTGCTGTGTTTTGAGTAGGAAGATAAGGATGGAAGTGGGTTTGGATCCTCCTGCACTGCATTTCCCCAAACAACCGTGTTCCCCAGTACATAGTGTGAAAACAAAGCCTTCTTCTCCAATCTCCTCATTTTATATAAGAGGACACAGAAAACCTGAGAGGTAAAAACGACTTAGGCCAAAGAAAGGATGCCTTTGGGCAAAGCCTGCTCTGATGACTGAATGACCATGAAAATTCAGTGCCCGGTGCTTTGGTTAAAGGGAAAGCATCCAGACATGGTATAAAGGAATACACCATCCCACATGAAACTCCATGAGGTTGTAAAATCTTCATTCTTTGGCCTGCTTTGCCTTGACATGTCAATCTCTCTCTGGGCCTCGGTTGGTTCCTCATTTGCAGAATGAAAGGGTTGACGAAATGAGCTCTAAGATGTTGTAATTCAATAATTCCAGTGTTTTTGTTTTGTTTTTTTTTTTGCGGTGTGCGGGCCTCTCACTGTTGTGGCCTCGCGCAGGCTCAGCGGCCACGGCTCACGGGCCCAGCCGCTCCGCGGCACGTGGGATCTTCTCGGACCGGGGCACAAACCCGCGTCCCCTGCATCGGCAGGCGGACTCTCAACCACTGCGCCACCAGGGAAGCCCCCAGTGTTTTTTTTTTTTTGAAGGAAGCCTTATATAGAAGCAATATGCAGCATAGTGAAAGACACCTCAGATTGGGACAGCAGGCTTAGTCACTCACACATATTTTTTGAGGGACTAGTATGTGCTTGCCAGTGTTTTAGTGTTTGGGATAAATCAGTCAACAATGTAGACAAATTGCAGTGGTCTCATGGAGCAGACGTTTTATCAGAGGGCAGCTTTGTGTGTGTGTGTGTGTGTGTGTGTGTGTGTGTGTGTGTACCATTCATGCCAGTGAGGGCCATTGTGCAGACTGGCCACACCTGTGCTGCTGACGGTGGTCATCTCCAGTAAAATTCATGTTGTCTATCGATGAAGTGTCCACTTGTGTTGGGGGCTTTCCAAGTTTTACTTTAATCCTTACAATAACCCTGTAAGGTAGGTGTTATTATTCCATTTCATACGTAAGAACACTGAAGCTCAGGGCTTTTGCACAAGCTGCCAAAGGCTACTCTAAAAAAGTGTAGAGACGTTGGGATTTGCCCCAAATCCCCTGACTCTTCTTCTGTGTCCTCATTCTTTTTTTTTAGAAAATATTTATTTATTTATTTTTTGGCTGCATCGGGTCTTAGTTGTGGCATGCGGGATCATTCGTTGCGGCGTGTGGCCTCTTGGTTGCAGTGCACGGGCTCCTCTTTAGTTGTGGCGTGCAGGCTCATTAGTTGTGGCATGCAGGCTTAGTTGCTCCACAGCATGTGGGATCTTAGTTCCCTGACCAGGGATCAAACCGACGTCCTCTGCATTGCAAGACGGATTCTTAACCCCTGGACCACCGGGGAAGTCCCATGTGTCCTCATTCTTTGTCCTCAGTAAGGATGCCCTCTTATGAGGGCGAGGCCAGAGAAACACTTCCACAGAACAATGGGCCATTATAAAGAGTTGTATTTAAGGAAAACACGCTTAGTCATTCATTTAAGCTAATCCAACAAATACTCTTTCAGGAAGTCTAGGAAACACGCTGTGTCACATATATGCCTTTGCTTTTGGAGCTGGGCTGAATAAATAACATTCCTGGGGATAAAGGAGCATGAAGACTTGGCATTACTTGGTCTCCCCAGTGTGACATCCTCCAGCGGAATCTAGCGCTGAGTTGATTCACAGCGACTGTCATGCCAGCTTAATAGCTGGTGTCCCAAGCCAGGGCTTCATTCCGATGGCCAGCCTCTCCTGCTTCAATCCCTCGGATTGGAGCAGGTCGGTGTGCTTTTGTAGTCTCTCCGTTTATTGATCAGCCCCTGTCACGTCCGAGGTGGTCCTCACGTGCAATGGAGCCCTCCACCTCCCAGACCTGCCTCCCTGCCTCTCCATAACCTCTGGACACCCTTTCACCTGGGCTGTCAGAATAATGAAGGCTTGACTTCAGTACTTTCCCTCATTTCTCTGTTCACTGCTCTGCGGGTTAATGCAGATTCCAGACTTCAACAAGCAGCTGTTAAACATGTCATTAACACGGCTTGGGCTGCAAATGAGACTCTGCTACTGGGATTACTCCGTGAGCTATAGTTTTGTGATGAGCTTTGTCAATCACAGCTGACCCGCTGTGTACCGAATAGAACTCAGATTATCTTCTTTCTTCCTCTGACTCTTGTCATTTTTTTCACAAAGAATTACTATTCTACTCCCCGAAAGATTGATTACTTGCACAAATAAGAGAGTCTGAGACATTAATACAAAATTCACAGGCTTTTCTTTATCTCAGACCTGCAACTCCCTCTACATTTCCTCTTGGTAATTATATTAGAATTGTGTACACTAGGAATTGCCATCTGATTATTATGAAACTAGTTTTGTCATGACAAAAATGAGCTTAAGTCTTGTTTTTTTGGAAAATGATCAGTACAGTGCACTGGATGAGAGAGAAGGAGATTAAATCCAACTTGCTTTCATCCATGAATGCTTTCATCTCTTTTTCAAACACAGGAAATGATTACCACTGCTATAAGCTGCAGTTCATATGAGTGAAAAAGGATAAGGAAATATTGAAAATTCTGTAACCAACAGTAGGACCTAATATAGGTCCCTGGCCCCCACTGAGCGACATGTACTTTATTTTTCCATACTGCCAATGTCAAGAGTTTCACATTTTAAAGGGAGTCTTACCTTGAGGTGTGACATTACAAACTGAGGAATAAACAAGTTGACTTTTCTGTCATTTGGACTATTTTGTTTTTCAGAGAAAATTAGAAAATAGTATTTATAAAAGCGAATAGCTATGAGCTAAAGTGCAACATTCGTTCATTTTTATAATTTACAAAAAAGAGAAGGCAAAGCACTCATTTCATTATATTATATTTTCCACTATGTCATCAGGTAGGCAGAAAGCTCTTCAGGAGCAGTGACCACAGCCTATCGCCTTTACAGCCCTGATGTCTTGTATGCGGTAGCTATTTGATAGGTAATTATTAAGTTAGTGAATGAATGAATGAATGAATAAGTGTTCTGTGGGCACATTGCTATGTGTTATCTTGAGATTAAAGAACTAAACACAGCTTATAGTTATTCATGTAGAGAAACATCAGCTGTGTCCTTTCTCTCTGTTTCATACACACACACACATCCTAGCAAGGCTTACATGCCAGTTTGCTCTCCAAATCAGTCTCTACAGTGGGCCTTCTGGTGAGAGTAGGTACTGAGACTCTCCTGTGTCAGTTATCTATTGTCATTATAATGCTGTGTAACAAAACCACAGAACCTTCAGTGCACAGAGCAGAGAGCATTTATTGCTTATATGTGTGGGCTCAGCTGGGGGCTCTGCTGATTGGGGCTGGGCCTGATCACGTGTCTGGGAATTGGCTACTGTGTGAGCTGAGGGACAGTTTGGCTCTGCTCCAAGTATCCCTCATCCCCCAGCTGGCTAGCCTGGGTGTGTCTCCTGTTGATGGCAGCATTGTCCGTCCGAGTAAGAAAGCGCCAGCCCGAAGGCTTCTGAGGCCTTGACTAGGGACGGACACACCCACTCTCTTTTATTGGCCCAACTCAAATAGGAGGGTTGGAGGAATACACTCTGCCTTCTTGAGAACTCCAAGCCACATGACAAAGGGCATTTTTAGTGGGAGGGCTGAGGAGTTTGGCCATTTTTGCAAATTGCACATTTGCTATTAAAGGAATCCCTTAAAAACAAAGGATATCAGTTACAGTGAATCGAGTGCATTGTCCTTCAGCTGACCTCTTTGTAACTTCTAATCACAGGGGCAGAAAATGGAACTCTTGTGCCCAAACGAGGTAAAAGGCAGAAATGTGCATCTCCCTCTTATTTGGAATCAATGTTTAGTTCTGGGCCGCTCGAAAAGGCAAGCTTTTTCCGCAGCCTGCTGGCATTCTTTCTGCTCTGTAGGTGTCAATAAAAGAGCAGCAGAGACAGTGACAAGACTGCTCACAGAGAAACAGAACAAAAGGTGGAAGGAAGGTGGGGACAATGTAGGCAAAAAGAAGCAGTGCAGAGACTTCTGCTCCAAAACCAGAGGCTCTAGCTGCTCTCCATCAGCCATGGCAGAGTTAGGAAAAGAAGAGACGTGGCTCTCAGGGATCAGCAAGGTGGTCGCTCAACAAAGCCCAGGACCCAAGGTTATTTGGATATTTCATATTTTGACCCATTTACATTTCATGAGCCCCAAATCGTGCTCCTCCGTATTCAGTTTTTTTCTCCATTGATTTTCATTAAGCTCCCCATCAGCTCTCAACCCTAATGAACAGGGAGTGTTTTCTATCAACAAGCAGTCTGGCTTCTGAAGCAGGATGTCTGGGCCTTGTCCACATCTCATTCAAATGTTTTCTCTTCCATCCTGTGGTGTGATTCTTGGAATGTGACATGAAGACACATTCAGCTGCTACAACATAAATATGTTCCGCTCTGCAGCTGTGAAAGTTACCAAATTATTCCTGATTCAGACATGTCATCTAGAACCTGGGATCAGTAGCTTCTGTGCGGGAAGTGGTGCTAGGTGCTGTTCACGATGGGACGTGCTTGCATACCTCCATTTAGATGTCAAATCACATGGGTCCCCTCTTGCTTTCCATCATCTCTTCATTTTAAGCCTCCAATTTTTGTGTCTCTGACTAGAGCAGGGAACAGATGTATTTATTTGGTGTTTAGTCCATTAATTGTGTTACTTGTTGAGAAATGTCTGCTTTATCTTTATGATGAGGAATCCCAAGGCAAAAAGCACAGAGCCAGATTCTTCTACTTATTCATCCGAAGATGGCTTCAAGAGTGGATTAGGCTTATTGTTAGAGCAATGCCAGTCCAAGAACAGGGTTTCCAGGAGGTAGGTTAGGGTCACCTCATTACATAGTCTGTCTAGTTAAAAAGTGTACTTTGTGCAGTTTTAATAAGTGTACATTGGGAAATGAACAACGTGGGTGTGATCAAAATCAGAACAACAGGACAGGGAGTTTGAGTATAGTGTTAGCAAAGGCCACTGAGATTAGGTTCCCAGTGTTTTGAGTAATCCTACTTAGGTATAGAATTCTGGGAAAGAGAAAGGGAGAAAAAAAGGAAAAACACAAGGAGGGAGAAAATCAATTGACCAGAATTCTCCTTCTGATTATAAAGTAAACATGTTTATTTTTTTAATGGGAAAAAACCCCTACATTTCATTGGTTATCTATTGGCTGCATAATAAATTACCCCAACATTTAGTGGCTTAAACAATAACACTTATTATCTGACTGTTTCTGTGGGTCAGGAGTTGGTGGCTGAGCGGAGAGTGTCTGCCTCAAGGTCTCCTGTGAGGTTGCAGTCAAGCCGGGGCTGTGGTCTTATCTGAAGGCTCCACTAGGAGTGGGAAGGGTGCAGGTGTGGATTTGTCTCTAAGCTCACCCAAGGGCACTTAGTGACCTCTCACACGGCTGCCTCACAATATGGTGCCAGCTTCCCCAGGACCAGCAGCCAGAGAAAGAGCAAGAGAGAGCTCAGGATGGAAGCAACAGTCTTTCTAAACCTAGTCTTGGAAGTGACATCTGCTCAGTTCTCTTTGTTAGGAGCAAGCCAGTCAGTCTCACTCACCCTAAAGGAAGCAGGTGGCACAAAGGCCTCGCTGGTGGGTGCTGGGAATTATTGGCAGCTGTGTTGGGAGGTGCCTGACACATACACAAAAGCACAGAGGAGACAAGTCCTTAAAAATCATCTGTAATCTCATCACCCGGAGATAGTTATCTTTCAGTTTTAGGAACATATACATACAGACATTTTTCAATACTTTGGGATACATTTATATCATTTTCCTTATAAAATCAGCTCATACTACATGTAACTTTTTGAAACCCTTCACTTCACGGGTATTTAGTAAAAGGGAGAGCCTCTCATTATTCAACAAATGCACATATATTTGAAAACAAAAACAAACAAAAAATTAAAAAATGATCTGTAATTTCACTACTCTGATGTAACTGCTATTGGCCTTTTACAATACTTCAGTCTTTTTTTTTCATATTTATCTATCTGAAAATACACACATATAAACATGTTACCTATTATGATTTGGTAACCCAAATCCTGTTATTGCACTCAAACCTGCTCTTAGCACCGTATTTACAGTCTGTGTGTGCCTGGGGGGAACCAGTCTCTTCAGATAACTTACATTTATTGTCAGTGTCATGATTGTCACACATTGATGAACTTGATTAAACTGGCATTTTATATTTTGCCAGTATTGTATTTTGAAGTGCAGTTAAGGATTACCTTTAAAATACAAATTTATTGTTCAAAAAGAAAATAACAACATTTCAACAAAGTTGATCAGATGATGTTTCATTATGCTCAAAATAAAGAGACAAATGGACAAGTTAAAGGTAAAAAGATATATAGAATTCTTTCCTATTAAACGTAGAATTAGCGTTTTTGTTTTTGCAAGATAGCATCACGTATCACATTAAATTAATTTTGTTAAATGAACTTTTATTGGTTTGTGGTCTTGTTTGTGTTTGATTTGAGCTTTAGAGAGGTGTAAGAGGTTATGAACATAAAGAGTTTAGAGCCACTTAAATATTATTATTTAAACGACTTTGTGAGGCAAACGTTTAATGATGGTTGGCTATTTACGAGAATTTTTCCTTTAAGGCATGGGGGCAGATTCATTACTAATCTGCCCATGTTATTAGGAGTGCACTGACGTTTTGGACCACTTCTCTTGCTGCATCTAAGATCTCTCTTCATTATCATTGCCAATAACATCTTAGTTCACAGTTATTTTTTCTTTCTTTTCATCCAGAATATCTATCTACTTAGTTAAGGTTGCATCGACTAATAGTAATTTTTATCCCCCCCATCCTCTGCCAACTGATAGTATATATGTAGTATCAATTCAATAACAACACAAAAATGTTTTCAACCATATACTAGGCACACTATTCCAGAAAAATTCTTCAATCTAATGAAACATATACTTTAAAAAGGCAGATAGACTCTGTGTGTGTGTGTGTTTTAAATACTACTAAAGTATATTAAAATGTTAGATAGTGATAAGTTCTACAAAGAAAAATAAAGCAAGTGACACTGAAAGCTAATCTAATGAGCCTTGACTTTTCATTACTAGATCCCAAAGCCTGTCAGAGAGAGAGGTGGTCATCTTGTTTGTGTAAGGAGCCAGGAGAGTACTGCTCAGAATTCTGTCCGCTCAGCACTGGCTGCACACTGGAATCACCTGGAGAGCTTTAAAGATGCCGTGTCTGGATCCTACCCCCAAGAGCTTCTTTTTGTAATGAGTCTGAGGAGCTCTGGCCTGAGTATTGGGATTTTTAACAGCGCCCTAGCCGATTTCCAGAAGCCAATCTCTGGCTCAAAGTATAAAGCTCCCAGGTGAGGCGTTTGTAAATGGGTCTCAGCATAGATTGGAGGGTGCCAGGCTCCTGCTGAGGGCTCCTCAGTTGCCCGCTCAGGCCACAGTGGTGTTGCTCAAAACTTCCTGATGGCAAGAATCACTCGTGGTGTGTGTTAAACATCCAGATCCTTGGTACCCTCTCCTGATCTAGTGAATCAGAATCTCCAGGAACAGGACTAGTGAAGTGTCCTGGCTCTTTCTAATGAGCAAAGTGCTCTTATAATTTCCTGGGAAGAAACATTATGATAGTCCCGTGTTAACATTTTACAACAAGCAGCAAAGGGATTTTGTGGTAAAGCGTCAGGGATGGTTTTGGAATACATATTGGGTTGTTTAGAGGTAATTCATGAGGGGAAGGGTTTTTAAGTTGATGGTGGGATTGTTCCTGGTACTGTGCATTTTCTGTGTTCTCTCTTGTTTTATGAAGGTTTCCTTCCTTTATCTTTGTTCTCGCATAGAGTGATGGAGAATTTGTTACCATCTTTAATGACCTAGGAGGCACATTTGTAATGAAAGTATAATAAGCTTACATGTATTTAGTTAGGTGACATTTATTTATTTATTTAAAGATCTCAATTTTTATTTATTTATTTATTTATTTATTTATTTTTTTGTGGTACGCGGGCCTCCCTCTGCTGCGGCCTCTCCCGTTGCGGAGCACAGGCTCCGGACGCGCAGGCCCAGCGGCCATGGCTCACGGGCCCAGCC
>NC_041225.1:20891083-20916182 GCF_002837175.3 Physeter macrocephalus
CCGCCTGCCGATGCAGGGGACGCGGGTTCGCGCCCCGGTCCGGGAGGATCCCACATGCCGCGGAGCGGCTGGGCCCGTGAGCCATGGCCGCTGGGCCTGCGCGTCCGGAGCCTGTGCTCCGCAACAGTGAGAGGCCCGTGTACCGCAAAAAAAAAAAAAAAAATTTATTTAGAGATCTCAATTTTTATTTCTTTATTTTTAAAAATATTTATTTATTTATTTATCTATTTATTGAAAGAAGATCTCAATTTTTTTAATTTTTAAAAATATTTATTTATTTAGCTGTGCTGGGTCTTAGCTGCAGCATGCGGGATCTAGTTCCCTGACCATGGGTGGAACCTGGGCCCCCTGCATAGGGAGCACGGAGTCTTAACCTCTGGACCACCAAGGAGGGTGGGAGGGAGACGCAAGAAGGAGGAGATGTGGGGATATATGTATATGTACAGCTGATTCACTTTGTTACAAAGCAGAAACTAACACACCATTGTAAAGCAATTATACTCCAATAAAAATGTTGGAAAAAAAAGCATATTTTTTTAAGCCATGGTGGTTCATTTGATTTTCTCATTGCCTAAGTAGTTTGGAAGAGTAGGGGTCATTACAGCTGATGCAGAATCTGAGGCCAAAAAACTAGGGAATTTAGGAGGACTTCACCTGATAGTACTGTTGGTCAGCAGCTGAGCAGTGTCCAGTTCTCTATGTTTCTATGTATTCTTACTCTTGAGTTTTTCCACCTTGGCAAACATTTTTCGTTTTCATTTCTAAATTATCCTGACCATTTACCTGACTGTCCTTAGCCTGTAGCTTGAGTGCTGTTTCCCTTTCGCAACTTAAAATGTGCTTCTAAGGTTAGAGAATAACAGAGTTCTTTTTAGTAATGAATTAGTCTGGGTGTTTTTACTTCATCCCCCCTTACTTAAAAATTGTGAGATAATTTTGGAAACGTGGATTATGGAACAACGAAAACTTTCTTTTTAGACAAGCACTTCATGTAGATTTGAATGGTCAGATAGGATTTATAATCCAACTTGCTGGGGGAGATGGTGAAAGCGTTTCACTTTGAGACAGTAGGAAGATCGTTTCTGTCCCAGGACTACAGGGGAGGGAACGGAATAGTTTGGTCATGTCAAGAGAAAACCACTGCTTTCAGGGGATAACCTATTTTCATCACTGATTTTCTGTTATTATTGTCAGGTTTGAGCTTTTTCTTGTTTTGCTCATCTGTCTAGAAGTGGATGCGTGGAAGAGAAGTGATTCACACAGAGCAGGCAGCACGTGGTGGTGAGAGAAAAGTAAAACCAGAATTCCACCAAGCGGGTTATTTACACGGTTCGTCCATTTGCGGTAGGAGGTCTAGACCCTTTGCCAATAGTCAGGATTTAACTGGTCTAGACAAAAATGTGACAGCTCTTAGCAGGGGTCTTCCTTCCTTAGCAGGGCTTTCCCCCCTGCCTCGTGCACATGACTGTCTCTCAGTTTCATTCCTGAGGTCTAGGCTTACACATCACCTCCTCAGAGAGGCCTGGCACTGCTCTAAACTCCTGTCCCTATTTTTCTTCATGCTACTTGGCACTGTTTGTGGCTATGTGATCATTTGGTGATTTTATGGCTCCCCCGGTAGCCTCCAGTTCACAAGAGCAGAGATGGTATCATTTCCCCAGTCCTCTGTTTTCAGTGCCTAGAGCAATACTAATTATTATCGAGGGAATAGAAGAGTGGACAAGGGCATGGATGCTGTTTCCTCCACCTGCAAGGCCACGTCCCCCACCTTTCTCTCTGAGATACTAAAACAAAACTCAGTGCTATTGTGTAAATATCATTTTTTGTTGTGAAAAGTTGCTGTACTTTCTTCTGCTAATAGAATGGTCATTTCCATTTATGTTCCTTAAACTCTTGCATATGTTTCTATAATTACAGTGGATGCTGAAAACTCGTTAGTTTTATTTTCCTCTAGCCCTAGAACACCCACACTGTAGTCGCCTTCGTGGCAGAATTGTGTCTCGTTAAGCTTCAGGTCCCTTTCACATAGTGGATGGTGGACGCGTCAGCATTGTGGATGGTAGTAGAAGGATGAGGGAGGGAGAGGTTCTGGGGGAGACTGAAGCTGCAGTGGATGCAAAAGCAGCAAAACATTGAGCCCTTTACCAAGGCAAGGGACTTCTGGGTATGTACTATTTTGTAAGAAGGTGGTTTTAGATTTTTCTAAGTCATTTCCACTTCCGAGGCTTCATAGAAGCAATTGACGCAGGTTGTAGCCATACTTCTCAGAGCAAGTTCATTTTGAACTAGTGCTATTTCCTGTCTGAGCCCCGATTCCTCATATGTAAACTGCCTCATATGTATCAATAAGCGCCTCCTTTTTATGAGAAATATCCCATACCTCATGTCATCTTGGGCTGTATTGTGTCTCTTTCTGATGAAGTCAGGAACTGCTGCTTCTGGCCAATGATCGGCAGCCGTGTACTGTTGGTGATGAGTACGTAGGAACTTTATTTGAACTGTACAATGAAGGTTGATTACACTTTGTCTCACAGCGATCAAAGCAGGCACATTGGCGGGCGTGTCCACCGAGAAACCATGTGTACTGAGCTTGGCTGGTGAAAAAGAGTTTGATGAAGTCACTCACTCAGGAGCCTGGGGGAGCTGGTGTTTGTGCCATTAGCCATTTTATTATGAGGCAGGTTACTTTTGGAGCGCAATCAAAAAGACCTTTAGTTTGTCAAGTATCAAAAGACTTTCCTATAAAATGCCACCTGATGTTTTAAAAAATGTAGTATTGAAAGTCAGTATGACAACGAATCTTCAGACTTGTGCGAATTTTCAGCCTTTACTGCTTTCTCTCTCTCTCTCTTTTTTTACCCTTTACGACTTTGGGTTTATCATTATTATTTTTGCCTCTGCTCTGAGTACTGTTTTTCCCAGTTTATGCGTTCCTGCATATTCGATGGGTAGGGACGGTCGTGGTGTCAGTGGTAGTTAGAAGTCGTGAGACGAGATGCAGGCAGGATGAGGACACGGAATCAGAGGGAGAGCACGTGAAGCTACGCTTACAGCTGGCAAACCTAAGGACTTCCGGAATTTCTCTAAACAGCAGGCTTTTGGGCTCAGCGGCAGGCAGCCCAGCACCAGAGCTAATAGCAGTAACACCAAAAAATTCAGCTGAAGTTAACGTGTTCTGCTCATCACTGATAGCCCTGCAGCCCACGCTAATGAGAGGGATAAAAGAAAAGCAGAAATAAAAGGACATTTGGTGTGGAACACACACCAAGAGGGAAAACAGGAATTGGGTAGTCTCTCCTGGTCTGCCTTTGCCTGCTAAGGCAAATCAACCATCTCTCTGTTGCGTGAAGGCCGTTCCTCCTGCAGCCCTCCAGAAGAAACGCTGAGCCTGCCCCCCTTTTTCTGAAGCATTTGGAAGTCTGAACACTCCATTTCTCACCCCTGCCAGCTTTTGAAAATTGGCCTCTCCCCTCCTTGGGATTTAGCAGCAGAGTCAGCAGTGACTCTACAAAGCCCCTTGCACACTGGGGGTTAAGGCCGAGGGTCGGGGCTGGATTTTTCAGGAGTAAGCAGAATCTTAATGCCCTCGCCCCAGATGGCAAGAGGAAATGAAAATATACACCTGAGTGTATTTGCGTGACTTTGGGGCTGCAGGGCTGGCGGTGCTTCCAGCCACACGAGGGTTGCCCACGCTAATAACTGTAATCAGACCCAAATTATGCACTGCCAATTGATTTACTTAT
The DNA here is from genome assembly GCF_002837175.3 of Physeter macrocephalus. Taxonomy (NCBI): domain Eukaryota; kingdom Metazoa; phylum Chordata; class Mammalia; order Artiodactyla; family Physeteridae; genus Physeter; species Physeter macrocephalus. The sequence continues at coordinate 20,894,827 of NC_041225.1, forward strand.
TTTCCCCGTCAGAAAGACAATGCATCACCTACAGGTCGCAGACAGTCCTTTCCCTGTAAAGGCTGGGGTGCTCGATGTACATTCCGAGCCGCACGCGGGAGTGCGGAGAAGCCAGCTACCACGGCTATTTAATCAGGAGTGTTTGTTGATTTGAGCAGAGGCCCTATGCTGTGAAATGAAAACAGAAAACCAAATTTTCTTGAGCAATCTTGCTGTTCCTGCTTCAGGTGCTAGGCCATTTCACTAAAGCAGCTCAGACGAGAATGTCATTAGTTCTTAAGCCCCAGGTGAATTTGCCACTGTTCCACATGATTAAGCCAGATAATTGTGTGTTGATAGCGAATGTGGTTGGTGAAATACAATTTCTAGGACCTTCCTAAACAAACACAATGTAAGAGTGAGTCAGAGTGCTGTCATTTCAGTCCTTTGTCACAGGTTTTGCACGGCAGACATCTCTGGTGAGGGCTGGCGGGTAATTCGGTGGCGATGGCCATCCCTGGGTTCTTAAAGGTGACCTGGCTTGGAAAGTGCATCACACATCATTCTGCATTTGTTTAGGGAAGAAAAAAAAAAAAATCTCATGAGAGGGCCGGCTCCTACCGGTACCTTGTTTTGGACCCTGAATGTAAATGCTTACTTTAAGTTTGTTTTAAAAAGCATCCGTGATTTCAGAGATCCTTTCTGAAGTGTGTAAAAACACCGACGTCTCCAATGATAAAAACAACAACAACATCTGCCAATGGCAAAATATAGTCGACTTTCGGGGCCAAGTTTTCGGAAGCAGCCAATGTGTTTGCACGTGTGATTTTCTTTCTCACATATAAGTTTCTGTGGGTACGAAAATGTCTATTTGTATTTACAAATCAGGTGTCTGTGTCTTCAATGGCTTTTCCTGCACCTAGATATCAAGGCTTTTACCATTTGTGGGTGTGAAGGTGGAAGGTTTTTAATTTGTTGATGGTGGTGTTTGGCATGGGAACTTGGTGATTTTATTATCTGTATTTTAAAAGCAAATTTACTGTTCAGAGGGATCATTTTTCCTGGCAAGGTGTGCATTGTTTTATTCCCCCCTTCCCCTCAAAATTAAAAAAAAAATTATAATATCGTATATTCTGATAGGTTTTTGCCTACAGAGTGCTCATTTGATCATTACGAAAGAGGACAGCCATTGACGTCCGAAGCACAAAGAACAAAAGCTAAAAATGGAAGCCAAACTAGAAGGTCGGGAAAACAACAGACCTTTGGCCGCTGTGAGAAAGTGCACACATCCGAAGTGGGCACGGCTATGTGGTCGAGGGCCGGCTGCCAATGTGGGCGCTTCACAGCCAACAGCAGCAGTCAAAATCACGACTGTGAAAAATGCACGGTGAAGCCCCAGAGCCCTAGCAGGTATGGAGACAGGATTTCCTCTCTCACTTCCCCGCTTGAACACTCACAGTGATGGAGAGGTCCTTGCCTTTGGCACGTAGGGTAGTCCTGTGTGCGTCAGGGCTGCAGCAGGGTAACCACCTGGGGATGATCGGAAGGGCTTTGCCCGGCCATCACTTTGGGCCATCACTCAGATGCCTTCCAGGGCTGTAGCCTCCACCTCCACAGTCTCTGCTCCAGCGGCTGCGGCCACATCGGGATCAAGCGTGTCCCCCTGGTGAGTCCTCTCTTCCAGGCATCTTTGGATGGCTTGGTCTTCCAGCTCTTCCAAACTCCTCACAAGACACGTGTTGCAATTGTCGTCCCCTTTGTCAAGGGAGGGGAAGAAAAATTTTGGAGGGTAGAAGACAGATAATCCAGGACAGAATTGTTTCGAAAAGAGGTAGCCCTGTGACAGCAGAGTTGGTGGTGGGTTTCTTTTTTTCTGTGCAGTCGGCAAAAGTCTCAGTGGAAGTGGCTGGCAGCCAGAAGGGGGCGAAGCTGAGAGACCCTGCCTGACATGGTGCCTGTAACTCCTCCACTCATCCCTCCTTCAGTTAGAGCACATGGAAACCTGACACTCTTTGTCTTAAACACTCGGATTATCGTACAGGCATGAAGAACCAATCACTGGGCAAGACCCAGCCTTGACACTGGGAAAGCACCACCCTAGGTGAGAATTCCCGGGATCAGCTGTGACTTTGGACAACTCACTTTGTGAACACGCTCTTCAGTTTTCTCATTTGTAAAATGGGAAACAAGGTGAGATGACATCTCATTTATTTACCTGCTCTGGAAGTCCAGGATTCTTTCTAAGTAATAGTGGACCATTAAGCTTTGGTGGAGGAAGAATAGGCTTGGGAAGGCGGACTCCGGGCACAAGAAACTTCGAAGTAGAATAAAAGGATAAGATCCTAAAGTAGGATTGAGAGAAAATGCTTCATGGGGCATGATGTGGGCTGTTCATGGCTGAGAAGGTGCTGGAAACAAGGGCAGCTTGCTAACCCTTGGCTGACTGCCAGCAAGATGATGTTGACCCTATCCAGGGTGGGAAAGCATCCCCTGCTTTCGAAGATCAACAAATTCAAGGAGATAGGGCTTCCCTGGTGGCGCAGTGGTTGACAGTCCGCCTGCCGATGCAGGGGACATGCGCTCGTGCCCCGGTCCGGGAAGATCCCACGTGCCGCGGAGCGGCTGGGCCCGTGAGCCGTGGCCGCTGAGCCTGCGCGTCCGGAGCCTGTGCTCCGCGACGGGAGAGGCCACAGCGGTGAGAGGCCCGTGTATCGCAAAAAAAAAAAAAAAAAAAAAAAAAAATTCAAGGAGATAAGGCACCTTGGGTACAAGGAAACCTTAGTAACAGCCTGAAGCCCTGCAGAGGTGTCGGAGTTATTACTAGAAGACAGCTTGGTTGCCAGAACAACAAGCACAGAGGAAGCTGGGTCAGAATGCAGTCTAGGGCATCAGCGGGGACCTTTTAACACTTGAAAAATTAGGATGATGGAGAGAGAAAAGGGTCTGTCAGCCTTGAGAACTCTGCCTAAAATTCCAGCATCCTGAAAAATTCCGCAGTCTCCATGGGGCCATGTCGTGCTAAGCATAAAGGCGTTTTAAAAAGTAAATTTAAAATATTCTTGGAAACGGGACGATAGGTTTAAAAAAGTAGAAAGCAGTTAACGGTTAGCTGTGTAACTGGTGTTATAGGCATGTTTGTACGGTTTGTTCAGATTTATGTCCGTTTCGAAACACAACTAAAAAAAGTTGCTGGGCTCCTTTATTTTAACTTCACAGGAAATCTTTCTGTTAAAGACTGTAGTGTATGGGTCTCTGGGAGCAAAAGGGATAAGGCAGTCGGCGAAGCTAATTCCGCCCGAAATCTTGAGCCTGCCCTTCTGAAAGAGTGGCGACCAGCATGTCCTGACTCGCTGCCCACTGCTTGCGCACGTCCCCTCACCACGGAGCAGCAGCTGCTCCACCAAGCGGTAAACAGAGTTGGGGCTGGAGCCAAATCACCGGTCCAAGACCTTGGGTGTTTCCTTCACAAAGTGTAGCCCATGTTTAACGTGGAAAAGGGAGGGATGCAATTGTTCTCTAATGAGAAGCTGGGGTACTGTACTTGTCCACTGGGAGACTGGGGCGATAACTGCGTGATTTCTATTACCAGGAATGGCAGGGATGCTCTGTACACAAGGCATCTCTGGCCTCTCTCCCCAGCCACTTTGCCCCCTCCTGGCCTTACCCATTTATGTCTATTAATGCCACTAAAATGGGGGGAAATGGCCGCATTTTCCCCCAATAGAGTATAGGGAGGGCTATAAAACAGAGACTAGGTAAGCGAGACTAAAACCCAGTCCCATCAGAATGATTAGATTCTGTCCTACAAAGTACTTCATTTGAACATCACTCCTGTGAGTTCTTAGATGTAATATTTGTGGCTCAGAAATGCTTTTTTTGTTAAGTGATTGCAGCCAAAGGAAAGGAAATGTGTGGCAGCCAGCGTTTTAAAATGAACCATTGTGGCCCTTAGCATTTTATAAGGAATCATAAATTTCAGCTGACAGCTTATTTCTTGATTCCTTTCTAATTAGAGACTTAATAATATATATTTCTTGAAGGAGAAAGTGGCCTGGGCTCTTTTGATGCCAGAATCTTTGCTAAAAGAAAACAACCGAGGCCAATGTCAAACCTACGCTGGATTCAGTGCATCAGAGAGGTCCTGGACATCGTGCTACTAAATTAAGGGGAAACCAGAAGCATGTTTTAATACTTTTAAATAATTGTGTCTAAATAGCCTTGCTCACTCCTTAAACAGCTAAATCTTTTTAATGCCTCTCAAAAAGGGTTCCAAATGGATTTAAATGGGTTTGATGAATGCGAAATTTCCCTCTGTACTTGTAACATTTCCAGAAATAGTGCAATTAATTTGATTTGCCTATAGGTACAAATCATTAGTAAATTGGGTGCTTCTGTTTGAAGAGGTTTCAGTCTTATTTAATCCTTTCAAATCAGTGGGTTTTGGTCAGAAATAATCATTCTGTGAATTTTGAGATATCAGTCCTCAGTACTGGATTTTTCTATTGTTTTAATACTGTACATCAGAAATTTCGTTAAACTGTGTAATAGCTAGGCATCTCCTTTGTGATAAGGACTTTTCATGTGCACTCATCATAAGAGCTTCTCATACTATTAACAGTTCTTTAGGTCAAAATGTTTTAGATTCTCTCTTGAATTTTTTTTCTTTTATTTACTAGAGTCAGCTCAGCATGAGCCTGCTTGAATGGTTTACTCATCTTTCAGCAGGACTCAAATGTCAGGATTCAGACATTTCTCAAATAATCTCCTTATGATTTTATTCAAATGAACCCTCAAAAACTATTCTCTAGGTGTTTAGACAGGAAGTGAGCCTTGCTAAGGATGAGAATGTGCTCCCCTGGAAGCTTTGGAATATTTTTGGGAGAAGCCTTTCCAATAGGAAATGCAATCATTTCATGCTCAACGTCAGGGATCCTATGCAGAAAAACAGATATCTGCCTGAAAACACTCAGTGGATGGTCATTTTCCGTTACCATAAATGGAAAAAATTATGGCCTTCCATGTGAACACAAAATCCCTAGCTAATGTCCTGAATACAATGCAAGTACTCTAAGTGTCCCACATAGCGGTAACAAGCCACTGTGTTAAGATGCACAATGTAAGCTCTACTTCCAGATCTCTAATATATTACCTAGGCTGTCGGCCAACAGTTGTTTTTACTGCTGCTCCATGGCCACTCTTAGCTCCAACATTTGAAGCACATATTCTTTCTGATGACACTTGGTGTGAATTTTAGCATAACTACCCATGATTCTGTGAGTTGCATATGGACTGTAATTCAAGGCTTTTCTGCGTATTGCTTGGTTACACAATTGCTTGGTATGTTGTATTGAGTTTGGGGGATATAAAAATAATACTTCTATATGAACATTGGCCAAAAAACATTATATTGGAAGACAAAGATAAGTTATGTAGTTTTAAAATTAAAAAGCAAAAGGAGGATTGCTCCTGACCATGCTGAAGTAACCAACCTGCACTCGTGCCATAGATACCTAGAAAACTAGACAAAATCCATGAAATAATTTTTTTAAAGACATTGAACACCAGACACTGCAGGACTAGGATACTGAAGAAGAGGGAAACAAACAAAGTGAGTGCTATGGTCGCCCCAGTTTGCTGCTTGGAGTTCTTTAAAACTGGAGTGTAAGGAGGAAGAACTTAGGCAGAGAAGAGTGGCCTTACTGAGCTGACAAGACAGCGATTGTAGTACAGGTAGTTTCATGTGGCTGGAATTTTCAAAGCAGAGTACCACTGAGGAGAGAGAGAGGGAAGAGGGAGAGAGAGGGAGAGGGAAGGAGAGAGAGAGGAAAGAACAGAGAAGAGAGAACTCTTACAGGAGTTTCCTCAAGGCTTTCCATGTACTAAACTGTACATGCATAGAGTAAAACTCCATGATCAGGGCAAAAAAATAATGACCAGTGAGTTGTAAGCTGAATACTTCCAGAGTTCACACAGACCTGCGAGGTAATCACATTCCAGCTTGTCTGAGTGAAGAAATTCTGTTGCCTTTGCAGGGCCTTCAGTAGAGACCTCAACAGAGTGAGGTCTTGTTAGTGTGGCTAAACTGCCCTCAGTAAAGACTACTCTAGGCCCACCCTGATATAGCTTAAAAACAAGCTTCCAAAGGATAAACATAACCTGCTAATAACTGTCTGCCAGAACAAAGCTCGACACTCTACATAAAGGCCACAAAATCAAGCACTCAACACTGTAACAACCACAATGTGTAGCATCTAATAAAAATTACTAGACATTTGAAGAAGGAAAATGTGGCCCATACCTGGAGAAAAATCAGTCAGTAGAAACAGACACAGAAATGACAGAGATGATACAATTAGCAGATAAGAAATTTAAAATGTTATTATAAATATATCCAAGAATTTAAAGGAAAATCATGAGCATAATGGAGATAGAAATGGAAACAATAAAAAGGAAGAAGTTGAAACCATAGAACTGAAAAACACAATATCTGAAATGAGAAACTCACTGTATAGGATTAACAGCAGGTTAGACGTTGCAGAAGAAAAGATCAGTAAATTTGAAGGCAAGACAATAGGAAACATTGAAACAAAGTACAGGCATAAAAAGGCTAAAAAATGGACAGACCTGAAGGACAATACTAACTGGCCTATCATATGTGTATTTTGAGTCCTAGCAGGAAAAAGAGAGAAGGGTGCTACAAAATTATTCAAGAATAATGGCCTAAAGTTTTCAAGTATAATAAAACTTATAAACCCAATGATCCAAGAAACTCAAAAGTCTCAAGTAGGATAAACGGTAAGGTACATGGTAATGAAATTCCTGAAAACCAGTGACAAAGTCAAAAATTTTGAAATCTGATAGAAAAAAAATGCATATTATATTAAGGAGAATGAAGAAAAGAGTTAGTGCCAATTCTGTTAAGAAACTATGCAAGCCCAAAGTCAATGAAACATTTTTTAAATGCTGAAAGAACAAAAAATGTCAATGTAGAATTCTACATCCTGTGGGAGAAAAAAACCCTTGAAAATAAAGGTAAAATAAAGACACTTTAAGAAAAACAAATGCTGAGAGAATTTGTCATCAGCAGACCTGCACTACAAGAAACATTAAGGGAAGTTCTCTGGGCTAAATATAAGTAATACCAGATGGAAACTTGGATCTACACAAAAGAGTGAAGAATGTCAAAGATGTTAAATATATGGGTAAATGTTAAATAGTATTTTTTCATTTTTACAGTTATTTAAAAGATAATTGACTGTCTAAAGCTAGTAAACTAATAACAACATATTGTGGGGTTTCTAACATATGCAAAAATATGTGACAACAATAGCACAGAAGTTGGGAAGTGGGAAAGGGAAGTGTACCCTTGTAAGGTTCTTGTGCTATATGTCATGATATAGTATTATTTTATTTTTTAAATTATTTATTTATTTATTTTTGTCTGCGTTGGGTCTTCGTTGCTCCTTGCGGGCTTTCTCTAGTTGCGGCGAGTGGGGGCTACTCCTTGTTGCGGTGCGCGGGCTTCTCATTGCGGTGGATTCTCTTGTTGCGCTTGTTGTGGAGCACTGGCTCTAGGCGTGCGGGCTTCAGTAGTTGTGGCCTGCAGGCTCAGTAGTTGTGGCGCATGGGCTTAGCTGCTCCACGGCATGTGGGATCTTCCCAGACCAGGGCTCAAACCCATGTCCCCTGCCTTGGCAGGCAGATTCTTAACCACTGCGCCACCGGGGAAGCCCTATAGTATTATTTTAAGGTAAATAAACTCTAAGTTAAAGATGCATATTTTAGATGCTAGAGCAATCACTAAGGGGCAAAACAAAGAGAGAGAGCTAAAAACAAAACAAACAGATGAGCAAAAACAAAACAAAACAAAACACTACCAAGAGTTATCCTACCAGGAAAATATTCAGCAGAGAGACGTTTTGCTGGGTATATCTGTACATAGATTTATTTGAAGTGTGTGTTCACAGAGTAAAGTTATCTCTTTATTTTTCAACTCATTCCACAAAAATGTACGAGTGCTACTACATGTCTGCTCATCGCTGTAGCAGGCAACGGACTAGAAAGGGCAGAATACCCCACGGAGCTTGGGCAGCTCACAAGGGCTTTCCCAAAAAAGAGTCAAAACTTCATGTGGTTTTGTTTAAATGAAGCCTGTGGAAAGAGGGAGTCTTCTGAAAAAACAAAGTGAACAAATAGCACCATTGTATTTACTTCTGGTTGCAGGAGGGACAGGAGTGGTCTCCTCTGAGCATTCACCCCCACAGGGGATGGAGCAGGGTGGGAACTCTGGGAGCCTGTGGACCCCGCGTGCCCCTCCTTGTCTGACGTTTGGCACAAATGTCCAAGGAAGCAGCTACGACCCTTCAATCGCGTGATGCAGTTAAGCTTCTTCACCAAGGCCCTTTTCCACCCCTCCATCTCTATTGTGTGATGACGTCTAAGGTAATTAGGACAGTCGTTGCGTGGTGATCTTACTTGAGCCATTTATTTTAGTAAAATTCCCTTATTGTGGACTGAATGTCTGTCCCCAGAAAATTCATATGTTGCAGTGCTAACCCCCAGTGGGACTGTTTTTGGAAACGAGACCTCTAAGGAAGTAATTTGGGTTAAATGAGAGGGCAAGGGTAGCCCCTGATCCAATGCGACGAGTGTCGCTATGAGAGACACATGAGATGTGTGTGTGTGTGTGTGTGTGTGTGTGTGTGTATACACCGAGGAAAGGCCATGTGAAGCACAACAAAAAGGTAGCTGCCTGCCACCCAAGGCGAGAGCTCTCACCAGACGTCAGCTCTGTGGGCAACTTGCTCATGAACCTCCAGCCTCCAGAACTTTGAGGAAATCCATTTCTGTTCTTTAAGCTCCCTAGTCTGTGATAGTAGTTACAGCCGCCTGAGAATACTAATGTATCCCTGAACAATCCAAGCAGGGCATTTTAAAACCATGAGCCTCATGTCATTTGTGACCTCGCCAACTGAAGTTCGGGGAAGGATTGGTGCTTTTCCCATCGCTCCTGGGGTCAGAATCGTGTTCCCCTCCATCCGGGCTGGGCCTTCCGTCCCCTTCTCTCTGCAGTCAGGCTGGGCCATGGAAAGACTGGGCACCAGCCCACTGAACCTGGAGGAAATGTGGTCCCAGGGGCCTCCTTGCCTTCTCTTCCTTCTAATTACTTTTTACCTTTTCATCTTAAGCTCGTATTGTTTCCGTACTCTCGCTCTGCTTTCCCTGCCTGTCAACATGCTCCAAGCAGAAGCGAGTTGTGTTGGTGTTTCTTGCCTGTAAACTGAATGGGTTGTCACTGCCATTCTGGACACTTCTCCTTTTGCTGAGTCCCCACAGGTGCCACCAGCTGGGGACAAGGTGTTGGGTTCCCAGCCACGAGGCTGGGTAGTGAGTCATGTGAGTCATCAGACAGTAGGAAATGTACCTCTGCTGATGAAGCTGGGTCTTTGTCACTCAATGCTATCACTCAAAAACAAAATTACACATTTCTGACTTTTCTTACTTAAATCAGTAACTTGAATCAGCATAGATCTTTTTATTTCCCATTGCTTTTATTATTAAAAAGTGCAAATTTTACATGTGCTAGGTTATTTGAGTTTCCCCACCCTTATCTCTAGGGAGTATTTCCTGGTAGTATGAAGAGACACTTATAAAAGGATTTCATAGTTTTCAGTCTTGGCATCTCTTCCTCGAGCTAGGTACTTTTGCAAACAGTGACCAAGTAAAAACAACAACAACAACAAAAAAAAAACCAAAGAAAAGGTTTTTGAATATTCTTTCCATTGACTGTGTTAAAAAAAGACCCTCCCTCTGACAGCCAGTTCTTAGCGTAACATTCAATATATAGTAAGTGTTCATATAGTAAATGTTCAATAAAAATCAGTGTGTAGGGAATGAATACATTCTGAAATGAACTGTCATAACTCTCTGAAGCTCAATTGGAAAGTGATGATTCTAGGGACTTCCCTGGCAGTCCAGTGGTTAAGGCTCCACGCTTCCTCAGCAGGGGGCTTGGGTTCGATCTCTGGTCGGGGAGCTAAGTTCCCACAAGCTGCGTGGCACGAGCCCCCCACCCCCCCAAAAAGGGATGATTCCACATCAAACTGTCCTTTATAAGCTTTTGAAATTCACAGGTTAAGAAATATTTCGATATTTAAATTGAAGCTTTTTCCCAAGGTAATCTTCCTACATGGTGAAAGAAAAATCTTTAATTAATTAATTTGACCTCCATAAAAACAAAGAGCAGTTGAGCTTTTCCTAAGTGAGTCCACCTAACAGGACAGCGTGGGTGGATGCACGGGACCCAGCGCACGTTTCCTTGGTTCATTGCTGACCCTCGCTCGTCAGGCTCACTCGTGTGAACGTGGGTCCCGGTCACCACTGTTTGTGTGCCTGCTGGCTTTTCCTTATACCATAGAACTTCAGGGAAAATAGCAAGAGATCCAGTGTCCTCCAGGAGACGACTTCCGTTACTAATGCCTGACGAGCGGTATTCAAAACAGACATTTTCTTTTGAACCATCCGCTTGTACAATGTGTGTTATGCCCCCACGTACACGCACACTTTCTTTGTCCCTAACTTGTTGGCCCTTACTCCACCTGCAATAATCCATTAACTTTTCAATGCTGGGAGGTATAGGTAATAAGTTAGAATAGAAGCTACATTTTTGGATATCATAAAGCAAAGCTTCCCGGGTCAGGGTTAAATGTTTATTCTATACCCTAATGTGATGTAACCCATTGATGTTTTCAAATGAACGCTGCATAGGGGCAGCCCTACAGCAGCATCTGGGAGGGCGCTGGTTGGATTTCATGTGAAATGCACAGGCATGAGTCTTCTTCGTAATAGCAGATGACACCTTCATGTTTTAAAAGGTCTTCTGTCTTGATGGAAGGATTAGAATATACAAGGCAAGAACATGTGTTAAACCCTTTCTTTTGACAGTGAGGGGAGTAAAACGAGGGAGGCTAATTAGTTTATAGGGTCTCAGTTTTGTTACACTGCTCACATCCTGGAAGGCCTGTCCTCAGAGGTATGGGGATGTCACAGGTTGCCCCAGGTCACGGTATTGCCTACATCAGCAGTCAGGGTCAAAGCATTGCCTACATCAGCAGTCGGGGTCAGAACAGTGTTTACAAAACAATCTCAATATGGGAAATGGGTGCTGTGGACCTTTCTCATTGGACGTGCTTCCACACCCGAGTGCGTGTCTCTGCCATGCCCTGTCTTGCACCAGAAAACCCAGAAAACAACAAATGGTTTCACTTCCTTTTCTTCCCCTTCCCATTTCGAATCCCAAAGTTTTGGTCCACATTACATTATTTTGCAGGAAAACAAAACAACAGCAACAACAAAAAAAACCTTTGCAAACCTGCCAGGAGACAGAGAGGCAGGAAGAATATTAAGCAAGGGAGAACACTTTTGAGTTGAGCTAGCAAAAGGCACTGTGTTTACTGGAGGGGGGCAGATTAAAGCGATCTGAACACTTCATTTCCCTATGGGGCCTGCCTGTATGAGAGCAATTCAAGGTCCACTGCACAGAGCGATGGAACGTCCCTTCCACACCAGCCTGCCCCCCGTGGTCTTTATCAAATTTAAATGAGCTGCGCCCACCAGGACAGGTGTATACAGTTGTGCGTGTTGGCTAGGTATGCCGCATCTTAGATGCTGGTAGACTTCTTATGCATGAAACTATGGATTGGTGGCTCAGGATACAAATTATATTTCAATATGATCAGCAAGGTTTCAAGTAGACCCCCCAAGGTTCCCAGCTTTGGGGATTTGACTTGTTTTTGAGCTCAGAATCCTGAATACTTCTAAAATCCACCTTCCAGGTACAACTCTGATGGAATGACCCACCTAGTAAATCATCTTGTCAGGGGAGTCAGAGAGCTGCAGTGTAGTGTTCAGCGCGGCTTAGACAGCCACCCGCCACCTAATCAGAACAACAGTCCTGCCCTGCACCTGATGAAGGCAAGTGCCCTAATGCACTTGGTCCAGTGGGAAAGTTCCAGCTTTCCACACATCTGGGATTGAAACCTTCCCTGTGATCACTCACTCTCAGTGGAAGGTCTCAACCCTTTGCGTTGCCGCGTGTGGGATCTCTGGATGCCCCAAGTATCCGCCACCAGCTAGTACAGTCTTTTTTTTTCCTTCCTTTTCTTTTCTCATCCTGTTTTTGTTACTTTCCGAAGGGGTCTACAAGGAAGGGTACCAGTAGCAAGAGGCCTGTGTCCTGGCTGGAAAGGGTGTTGCAAACGCATTAGGAGTTTGGGTGAAGGTGAAAGTTGTCATGCTGTGAAAAATGGCATCGGTGTTGGCTGACCTGAGATAGGGCTGTAAAGTTCTATTCCTCACAAAGGCAAGATATATTATTGCTGTAACGCCATTATTCCGCTCCATCACTTCTAAACCTTGTTCCCATTATCTGCAAGTTAAATATAACCCTATGTAAAAACAGGAAGGACAGCGCCGAGTTGTCCGGCTTAACAGCACACACTTAAAACATAATAGAGCACTTGTTACTGTATTTTATGGAACGGAAACTCCAAATGTAAAGATGTATTAAGGAAATATCTCAAAGTTATTAGGGAAGGATATTTACAATTACAGATTGCTTTATATTATGCTTTTATGAACATCTCAGGAAATGAAATAGCCCTCAGCTGTAGAGAGTGAAGAGCGAGGTAATTTTCCTTAATACGGGTGATAAAATTAATCTGATTGAAATCGCGGGTGATTATTTCTCAGAATACTGAGTGGCAGTACAATCACTTACACTCTTTTATATTTTTTTAGTCAAAGCTCGGGTAGATGAAAGCTAATTACAAAGTAGTGATGTGAAGCGCTAAGGAAATAGTTTGTATAGCATAGAACAGGCACGGCTAATTGGGGTTTGTGATTACACAGATTGTTGTTAAGGAGAATTAACTACCAGCAGTCTCTCCTGCAAAGCTTCTCATCAAGGCAAAGTAAAAATAGACACTGGATCTGTTATTTATCTAATTATGCCTTGAATATTTTCTTACACACTCTCAAATGGTTGGTTGTTCAAAAACTTTTGGTCCCACGCTGCTTGTGATCAAAGTGTCGATATGAATTTTTTGACACCGGGCTCTCCCCAGATCACTTTCCCCAAATCCCTGCTCACAGGGGACGTCCATTGAAGCCTTCGGCGCGGAGAGGCTGGGTGGGGATGACTGCGCCTGCTGGTACAGAGGATGTGATGGTAGGGAGCGGTCCTGTGTGGTAGAGCTTTATGGATACCTAGACGCCACCGGTTCAACGTGTTTATATCAGAGGTGACCTTATCGCAGGCAACGTAGTCACTTCAGGAGAGCTTTGAGGCCTTCAGTGGGTAAACATGAATTCATTAGAAATGCACCAGATCCCCTTGACCTGTAGCAATAATGTATTGCCTCCTTCTCGCGGTCGTGCTCCTAACCCTTATATGTCCCTGAAAGCCCTCATTTATAAGATTTGTTGAAGCTTGTATCAGAGTCCGTTGAAGAAATGATTAGTTCTAATGACCACCTATTTAATCAGTCTCCCTTCCTTCTTCCTTCCTTCCTTCTTTTTCTTTCTTTCTTTCTTTCTTTCCCTTCCTTCCTTCCTTCCTTCCTTCTTTCCTTCCTTCCTTCCTTTCTTTTTTAAAATTTTTTGGCATGCATGTGGGATCTTAGTTCCCTGACCAGGAATTGAACCCATGCCCCCTTCAGTGGAAGCTGGGAGTCTTACCCACTGGACTGCCAGGGAAGCCCCTAATCGGTATTTCTTGAATTGAGGGCCAGGACAGTAAAAACTGCCGGCAGGAGCTCAGGCAGAAGCCCCATCACATGCTCGCTATCCTGTCTTTGCCTGTCTCCCTCCTACTCTGTGAAGCCAGGCGCCCTCTCATCACCAGCCCGATGTTTCGGTGTCCTGCCATCCTCCCTCCCTTTCAGTCCTGCGCTCCTTCATTTAACAATTATCGAGGGCCTCCTCCAGGGGCAGGACCCTGGGTCCTCTCCAGGAGGGAAAATCGCCTCATCACGCGCTTTTGTAAGATCATGGGGATCTCACCTGTCTTCTCCTGGCCCTGCTGGCGGTGGCATTGGGAGGCTACTGTGAGCCCGTGGGATGTGTGGAGGGATGGAGAAGACGCCTTGAAGGCAAAGCTCCGTGAATCAAACAGTTGGAAAGGCAGTGCCGTAAGTACGCCATTCTGAAAGGCACTTCCTAGAATAAGTCTGCCTCAGATGAAATGCAGATTTATTGACAAGGTGATATTTTCTGAAGACAAGGTGTCTTCTGGAAGCTTCATTTGAATGGTGACAAACAGCATCTCTCAGGATGTGAGCGGGCGCGAGAGTAAGTGCTTAGCGTGGGAGCATCGCTGTTTGGCTTGGTGATACCCCTGCCCTGTACAGACCAAACGTAATAGCTTCACAAATTGCTGTAATAGGCCGAAGATCGACCAGCAGCATGCATTAGTAACACAACTTAGAGATCTCAACTCCTGCTTCTTTGCTTATGGTTTCCTTTCTTCTTTCTCATTGGTCTGCTTTTTGTTTAATCTTCATAATGAAAATGACCAAGTTGCTTCGGTAAATTATGCGCTCGGTTTAATTTTGAACGTGGGGAGCAGTAAAACAGCAGAAGAGCAGGAGGGAAATACCCAGTCTCTCCTTCCTTTGCTCTAGTTAGCATCTGAGAAAGTTCTCCGTGTGTGGATAAATATAGCTAGTTCCTAAAATTGAATTTCCCGCATTCTTCTTCTTATTAACAGTTTTGCTACGACGAATATGCTAGGCAGCAGTCTGTGGATGATATCTGCAATTTCACTGCCTTCCTATGTGAAAAGAAGATAAAAATTATATTATATGGATGTATGCAAATGACAGGGGCCCTGGCTTTGTGCTTCAGTAATTCTTATATGTGCCTCTTCCTTGTCCACTTCAAATGACAGGTACTGAAAATTAAATCGTTTCCAATAAAAATCCTGTAACTGAAATGAATCCCCACTGTATAATTAGGCTATCTCGACCATAAAAGGTGATCATGTGTCTTCCATTTTTGAAGAAACCCCTCCCCCTGATCAGCACTGATGGAGCCCTGGTCAGATTAGATCTTTAATTCTTATGAAAGAGACATAATACTCATCCTTTACGATGAGCCTTCTGTTGGGGCGACAGCCTTAAGCTGACACTGTTCCCAAGGATCAGAGCTGTGCTCCATGATTCATATGAGAGACAGGAAATAAAACATAAAAGCGGGGGGAAGGTCTCTGCCTTACTTTAGACACACATGGAAGAAGTATCGTCTTCCCCAGATGCCGAGAGGTACCTCCAACATCTGACCCACGAAGATGGCCCACTTTGGTGTGTAACGTCTTGGGGCCACTGTGGGGTGTCATGGATCCTGAACTTCCCATTCTTACCATATGATCAAACCAAAATGGTAACTTCAGGCTAACATCTCTCTACTCACTACTAATGCAGCGTCTCTCCCAACATGGTAGAGGCAAGGTGCGAAGATGTGGGGATGAGAAACCAGGATTCAGATCCGGGCTGGCCCCCTGGCAGGTCCCTAGCTGGGACTCCTTGGGCAGGTTATTATTGGTTCCAGTCCCCATTTCCCCACCTGAAAAATGCTGATGGCAAGAGACCTCTATATGGATCAAATAAGTTAGCCTGCCCAACAGCTGGAGAACCTCTTTGTTCTGGTTTGCTCAGACCTCGGACAATGGTTTTAGGCCAGAAGATGGAGCCCCTCAAAGTTTTACTATTCTTTAGGTGCAGGCAGGGCAGGTCAGTGGTAATGGATACACAAGGCAAGCCATTTAGAAGAGAAAATGCCGTCAACAATGATGAAGGAACAGAAAATTTTAAAAGAGAGAGAGGGTACTGAAAATTTGTTAGCAAAGCTCATGAGCTGTGAATCCTCTAAACTGTCAGCATAACAATGAGTAACAGTAGTTTGGTTCCAATTTTCTGTAATTTATTTATAATATGACGAGCCCCCTGTCCCTTGTCAAAAAAATCTACAAATCACTCCTAAAACACAAATAATCGTCACATTAAGAAGAACAAATTATAACACTGAAATATGTCCTTGGGCTGGAAACAAGGAAACAATGTAAAAGAGGAATTGCACACTACAAAAATATGGCCTAATGATACGTATTAAAATAATTACACATAGTTAGCAATTCTCCTCAGATAATTGATTGAACTTGGTCCCATGACTGTCGGGTTTGCCAGCTCTCTGGATATTTCTGTTTCAGAGGATTTTGACATTGATGTCATTTTTTTCTCCTCACAAAGTGGGGGAAAAAAAAAAGGAAAAGTCAGAATTTGCTCATAGACTTAGATAAAACAGAAATTCAGCCCATATATGCAAACACAAATTTTTGTAAATGTAAAATAAAGACAAATATTTAGTATCTGGATTAAAGGTTATTTACTGAATCTCTGGACAAATATTATACAATGTATTGTAATCTAGAAATATTTTAAATTCAATGATGCCAGATTCACTGTGATTATTGTTATAAGAGATGTCTAAATATATTACAAATATTCATATAACGCCTCAAGGTTAAGAATTTTTTGTTACAATATTTTGCAGTTTTAAATACATTCCAACTTAATATTCCCTGCCTGACTACTCGGCAATTGTAAAATTTGGAATTTAAGAATAACAGTGAATAAGTTACAAATAGATGTAAGCATTGCCCTTTATGTAAACATAAAATATTATTCAAACCCAGAGAATAGAAGTAACTACAGAACTGTTTTTATTTTTTGACTATGTATTTCCTTTCCATATGCATGCATGAGAATCTATTAACATGACTGGATGAAATTATATAATAAATATTTTTAATTGATAGATTTCTTCCTGATTATATCCAAAGATGAGTAAATATGCTGAATATAAAGTTCTCTCTCATATCTTAGATTTTTAAAAAGTGGGTTAGAAAGGCTCTATCTATTCAATGTATTTCTTTCTACCAATTGGTTTAGAAATGAATATTTTAAAATATTCATTTAATTTAAAATTTTAATTATTTTAATAGAAAATAAAATTTTAATTTAATAAAATAATATTTAATAAAATAAAACAATTTAATTTTAATACAAATTAAATTACTTTAATATAAATTAAAAATTTTTAAATTTAATTTAAAAATTTTAATTTAAGTGTCTAATGTAAGATTCTTAATTAGAAGTTACTTTGAATTTTCTGACATTAAAATTTTTGCTTATTCTTAATATTTGAAAAATATATTCTCCATAATTACCATTATATGGCAATATTCTCATGGAAAGACATTTCACACTGAGATAAATGTGATGGGTTAGAATTGCTTTTACTGAGCCCATTAAATTCCTTCCTATTTTAAAAAACAAATTGCACGAAGAAATTTAAACTTTCAATTTACCATGGCCTGTAAAGTATCTTTAAAAGTACACCGATGACTGGGTTGTAATGACAGGACCCTGAACATAGCAACAAAATTTTGTCATGGTTTCTGTTTAATTATTTTTTTTAATGGCATGATGGTGGCAAGACAAAGGATTCAAATTACATTTTCAGATAACGTTAAGACATTTAAATGGACAGCAATCTAAATGTTATATTGTGTGCATCGTTCCCCCCAGATCATAAGCACAAAGCAAGAACACTTATCCTGCAGGTACCAAGTTAGCAAGACTTCCCAGATTCAGCACAAGGATCCAAACCTCAGCTTGAGGTAAAGCCCTTGGTAGACTCTAATTCACTGTGTCCTCCAGAGGAGTCGAGTATTATGTGTCCTAATCCCAGGTAAGCAGATGCACAAGGACCTCAAAAGTTAAAGCCTGAGAAGGCAAGGAATAAAGTCTCTCGCCTTGAGCCTAGGTAATTATTTAATAAACATGGAATGAAATGTCTGTTCAGTGTCAGGCAGTGGGGTAGGTGATGGGAAAGGCTCTTGATTATGAGACAATGAAATGTGGTCCCAGAGGAAAGAGGGAGCTGCTCTCTGTGGGTTCTAGTCTGGCGGGGAAGACAGGTGTGCACACAAGAACCACACCCAGAGATTCAGTCAACACTGTTATGTGACACCATAACAGAGGCACGGATATGCACAGTGAGGTTATTTGCTGGAAATCCTCCTAGAGGAGAAGACATTTATTCTACATCTTGAAAAATGAGCTGCTAGGGTGGTGCTCTGAATTCAGCTTGGTGATTTGACAGAGGAATCCACAGCCCCAGCTCTGCCCACTCCTCCTGCCATTTTCTTCTGAGCAAGCTGTGTGGCTGACAGGGTCTTGGTGCTCTGGCCAGGTGTCGGGCCTGAGTCTCTGAGGTGGGAGAGCCAAGTTCAGGACATTGGACTACCAGAGACCTCCCGGCCCCACGTAATATCAATTGACAAGAGCTCTCCCAGAGATCTCCGTTTCAACCCTAAGACCCAGCTCCACTCAACGACCAGCAAGCTCCAATGCTGGACACCCTATGCCAAACAACTAGCAAGACAGGAACACAACCCCATCCATTAGCAGAGAGGCTGCCTAAAATCATAAGTTCACAGACACCCTAAAACACACCACCGGATGTGGTCCTGCCCACCAGAAAGACAAGATCCAGCCTCATCCATCAGAACACAGGCACCAGTCCCTCCACCAGGAAGCCTAAACAACCCACTGAACCAACCTTACCCACTGGGGACAGACACCAAAAACAACGGGAACTACGAACCTGCAGCCTGCAAAGGGAGACCCCAAACTCAGTAAGTTAAGCAAAATGAGAAAACAGAGAAATACTCAGCAGATGAAGGAGCAAGGTAAAAACCCACCAGACCAAACAAATGAAGAGGAAATAGGCAGTCTACCTAAAAATGAATTCAGAATAATGATAGTAAAGATGATCCAAAATCCTGCAAAAAAAATGGAGAAAATACAAGAAATGTTTAACAAGGGCCTAGAAGAACTAAAGGGCAAACAAACAGTGATGAATGACACAATAAATGACATTAAAAATTCTCGAGAAGAGATCAATAGCAGAATAACTGAGGAAGAAGAATGGATAAAAAATTCTCTAGAAGGAATCAATAGCAGAATAACTGAGGCAGAAGAACGGATAAGAGACCTGGAAGATAAAATAGTGGAAATAACTACTGCAGAGCAGAATAAAGAAAAAAGAATGAAAAGAATTGAGGACAGTCTCAGAGACCTCTGGGACAACGTTAAACGCACCACCATTTGGATTATAGGGCTCCCAGAAGAAGAAGAGAAAAAAAAAAGGACTGAGAAAATGTTTGCAGAGTTTATAGTTGAAAACATCCCTAATATGGGAAAGGAAATAGTTAACCAAGTCCAGGAAGTGCAGAGGGTCCAATACAGGATAAATCCAAGGAGAAATGCTCCAAGACACATATTAATCAAACTATCAAAAATTAAATACAAAGAAAAAGTATTAAAAGCAGCAAGGGAAAAACAACAGATAGCATACAAGGGAATCCCCATAAGGTTAACAGCTGATCTTTCAGCAGAAACTCTGCAAGCCAGAAGGGTGTGGCAGGACATATATAAAGTGATGAAAGGGAAAAAGCTAAAACCAAGATTACTCTAACCAGCAAGGATCTCATTCAGATTCTATGGAGAAATTAAAACCTTTACAGACAAGCAAAAGCTAACAGAATTCAGCACCACCAAACCAGCTTTACAACAAATGCTGAAGGAACTTCTCTAGGGGGGAAATACAAGAAAGGGAAAAGACCTACAAAAACAAAACCATAACAATTAAGAAAGTGGTAATAGGAACATACATATCAATAATTACCTTAAATGTAAATGGATTAAATGCTCCCGCCAAAAGATAGAGACTGGCTGAATGGATACAAAAACAAGACCCGTATATATGCTGTCTACCAGAGACCTACTTCAGACCTAGGGACATACAGACTGAAAGTGAGGGGATGGAAAAAGATATTCCATGCAAATGGAAATCAAAAGAAAGCTGCAGTAGCAATTCTCATATCAGACAAAATAGACTTTAAAATAAAGACTATCACAAGAGACAAAGAAGGACACTACAGAATGATCAAGGGCTCAATCCAAGAAGAAGATATAACAATGTAAATATTTATGCACCCAGCATAGGAGCACCTCACTACATAAGGCAAATGCTAACAGCTGTAAAAGGGGAAATTGACAGTAACACAATCATAGTAGGGGATTTCACACCCCACTTGCACCAATGGACAGATCATCCAAAATGAAAATGAATAAGGAAACACAACTGGATGTCAATTACAGGAAAAAAACTGTAAAAAATACAAACACATGGAGGCTAAAGAATACACTACTAAATAACCAAGAGATCACTGAAGAAATCAAAGAGGAAATCAAAAAATACCAGGAAACAAATGACAATGAAAACACGACGACCCAAAACCTATGGGATGCAGGAAGAGCAGTTCTAAGACAGAAGTTTATAGCAATAAAATCCTACCTCAAGAAAAGAAATGAAGGACACAATAGCAAAGATCAATAAAACTAAAAGCTGGTTCTTTTAGATCAACAAAATTGATAAAGATAAACAAAGTTGATAAACCATTACCGTAACTCATCAAGAAAAAAAGAGAAAAGACCCAAATCAACAGAATTAGAAATGAAAAAGGACAAGTAACAACAGACACTGCAGAAATATGAAGGATCATGAGAGATTACTACAAACAACTATATGCCAATAAAATGGACAACCTTCAAGAAGTGGACAAATTCTTAGAGAAGCACAACCTTCCAAGACTGAACCAGGAAGAAATAGAAAATATAAAGAGACCAATCACAAGCACTGAAATTGAAACAGTGATTAAAAATCTTCCAACAAACAAAAGCTCAGGACCAGATGGCTTCACAGGTAAATTCTACCAAACATTTAGAGAAGAGCTAACACCTATCCTTCTCAAACTTTTCCAAAATATTGCAGAGGGAGGAACACTCTCAAACTCTTTCTACGAGGCCACCATCATCCTGATACCAAAACCAGACAAAGACGTCACAAAAAAAGAAAACTACAGGCCAATATCACTGATGAACATAGATGCACAAATCCTCAACAAAATACTAGCACACAGAATCCAACAGCACATTAAAAGGATCATACATCATGATCAGGTGGGGTTTATCCTAGCAATGCAAGGATCCTTCAATATATGCAAATCAATCGTGATATACCATATTAATAAATTGAAGGATAAAAACCATATGATCATTTCAACAGATGCAGAAAAAGCTTTTGACAAAATTCAACACCCACTTATGATAAAAACTCTCCAGAAAGTAGTCATAGAGGGAACCTTCCTCAGCATAATAAAGGCCATATATGACAAACCCACAGGCAACATC
>NC_041225.1:20917480-20925702 GCF_002837175.3 Physeter macrocephalus
ACACTATCAAACTCTTAGAGGAAAACATAGGCAGAACACTCTATGACATAAATCACAGCAAGGTCCTTTTTGACCCATCTCCTAGAGAAATGGAAATAAAAACAAAAATAAACAAATGTGACCTAAAGAAACTTAAAAGCTTTTGCGCAGCAAAGGAAACCATAAGCAAGACAAAAAGACAACCCTCACAATGGGAGAAAATATTTACAAACGAAGCAACTGACAAAGGATTAATCTCCAAAATATACAAGCAGCTCATGCAGCTCAATATCAAAAAAACAAACAACCCAATCCAAAAATCGGCAGAAGACCTAAATAGATATTTCTCCAAAGAAGATATACCGATTGCCAACAAACACATGAAAGGATGCTCAACATCACTAATAATTAGAGAAATGCAAATCAAAACTATAATGAGGTATCACCGCATACCGCTTAGAATGGCCATCATCAAGAAATCTACAAACAGTAAATGCTGGAGACGGTGTGGAGAAAAGGGTACCCTCTTGCCCTGTTGGTGGGAATGTAAATTGATACAGCCACTATGGAGAGTAGTATGGAGGTTCCTTAAAAACCTAAAAATAGAACTACCATACGCTCCAGCAATCCCACTACTGGGCATATACCCTGAGAAATCCTTAATTCAAAAAGAGTCATGTACCACAATGTTCATTGCAGAACTATTTACAATAACCAGGACATGGAAGCAACCTAAGTGTCCTTTGACAGATGAATGGATAAAGAAGATGTGGCACATATATACAATGGAATATTACTCAGCCATAAAAAGAAATGAAATTGAGTTACTTGTAGTGAGGTGGATGGACCTAGAGTCTGTCATACAGAGTGAAGTAAGTCAGAAAGAGAAAAACAAATACCATATGCTAACACATATATTTGGAATCTAAAAAAAAATAGTTCTGAAGAACCTAGGGGCAGGACAGGAATAAAGATGCAGGTGTAGACAATAGAGTTGAGGACACGGGGAGGGGGAAGGGTAAGCTGGGACAAAGTGAGAGAGTGGCATGGACATATATACACTACCAAATGTAAAACAGATAGCTAGTTGGAAGCAGCCGCATAGCACAGGGAGATCAGCTCAGTGCTTTGTGACCCCCTAGAAGGGTGGGAGGGAGACACAAGAAGGAGGGGATATGGGGATGTATGTATACTTATAGCTCATTCACTTTGTTGTACAGCAGAAACTAACACGCCATTGTAAAGCAGTTGTACTCCAATAAAGATGTTTAAAAAAAAAAATGAGCTGCTAGGAGCATAAGGGGAGAAATGGCATTCCAGGCAGAGGTTGCAGCCTGGACACAAGCTCAGAAGTGTGAGAAAGGACACAACAGTGATTGTTGAAGGAATGAGGCATAGTTTTGGATAACTATATTGCAAACTACATGTGCACAAGTGGTCAGATATGACCCTAGAGGAAGGGTTCTGTCACATCGTGGAAGGTCTTGAAAGTCAAGCTGAAAAGTATAGTTTTCCTAAGAGCAGCATTGACCAACAGAGCTTTCGCTAAAGCTGCGAGCATGGATGGATATTTTGGCTGCTCTTGTTTTTGCTAGTTTATCCATCTACTCAGGTAGTCAGTCAGCTACATACTTAACAACAAACCCGGAGCACCCACTAGCTGCCAGACAGTGATCTAGTTGCTGTGCTTATAAAAGTACATCCTGGATCAATTACTGGACTTCTCTAGTAGCCATTTCCCTCCAGCTAGCAGACAGTCAAAAAGGCGTGGAGAGGTAGAGTCCCCAGATTCCATTTCTTATTCCTTGCTCCTGGAAGACGATACTTCTCTGCCCTTTACCATTATGTGGTGTTAATTAGATCAGTTCTGGCCACTGAAATGTTAGTGGGAGTAATGCGCATCCCTTCCAGACAGAGACAATGAAATCCCAGGCATAATTCACTTCTACCGTCTCTCTTCTGCACGGTGAATATGGATGCCTCACAACTGAAGCAGACTCTGGATCCCTGAATCAGCAGATGGAGAACAGCTGCCCTGGAGAAACGTCTGGATGCACAGTGGACATTGCATTAGCAAGAGATAAACTTGTATTGTGTTTACCACTGGGATCTTGGAGTTGTTTTCTGTGACAGCCATCACCTGCAATGTAGGAAGGCATGCCTGTTTCTTAACCACCGGGCCCCAAAGCGCAAACATCACTTCCACACACATTTTATGGGTGAGAAGTCATCCCTAGGCCTTTCTGGAGGTTGTTTTGTAAAGGCCACCCTCTTCCAGCAACATCTCTACGCTTTGTCTAGGATATGGTTGCCTACTCAGGCTGCTGGGAATATCAGCTACTGGAGGCTCACAACTGGTTCTCTAACTGGGCATTGCCTGTGGCTAATGCCTGGCTGTTGCAGGGATTCACAAACCCAGGCTCCTTGAATTAATTTGGGACAGTTCTGGAGGGCCGTCCCAGCTCCAGAGCTCTGTAGGTTCAACTGAGAACTCAGTTGCAACTGCATGATCTGTCAACTTCTCTCTCTACTGAATCCTCCTCTCATTGATTAATGTTATTAATTATCTCTTCCATATTATTTTTCATTTATTAGATCATTCAATGATAGTATATTAATGTCATATTTGTTCATTTCTCTTAGGGTTATGTAAATGGTAGTTTATAATTAATATGATGTAGTAGAAATGTATGTGATGCCTATAAGCTTTTAGGAGGTGAATTGTCCCTGGGATTATATCTCCTTTGAGAAGTGTACTCTTTAGAAAAATTATCCCTTGCCTCTTTTAAATTTTTTATTTTATTTTATTTTATCTTATTTTATTGTTTTTTGGCCGCGCTGCACGGCACGCGGAACTTCCCTGACCAGGGATCGAACCCGTGCCCCCTGTAGTGGAAGCGCGGAGCCTTAACCACTGGACCACTGGGGAAGTCCAAATTTTTTATTTTGAATTCAGTTTTCTTTGATGTTGTTACTGCAATTTCTGATTTCCCTTTATTATACTTGTCAGATCTATCTTTTCCTATCCTGTCACTTCCTTCCATTTTTTACATCTCTCTGTATTTGGTGTATTTTTCCCAAGAAATACAGTCAGTCCTCTGTATCAGTTGGTTCCGTGTCCACAGATTCAACCCACTGTGGATAAAAAATATTTGAAAAAAAATTTCAGAAAGTTCCAAAAAGCAAACCTTGAACTTGCAAGCATGCAGGCAGAATAGTTATTTACTAGCATTTACACTGTATTTACAACTATTTACATAGCATTTACATGCTGTTAGGTATTGTAAGTAATATGGAGATAATTTAAAGTACACAGGAGATGTGCATACGTTATTTGCATATACTATGCTATTTTATATAAGCGACTTGAGCATCCCCAAATTTTGGTATCTGTAGGGATTCTGGAACCAATCCCCCAGGGATACCAAGGGATCAACGTACATTGCTGGAATTTGGTTTTTGCCTAATAAAGCCTTTTTATCCATAATAGAAAGTTAATTGATTGATGTTTTTTATTATAATGTTGCATTCAGTTTTACTTGTGTCATCTTTGTGCTTTTTGTTCTGTGTGTGTGTCCATATCTGTTTATTTATTTTGGAATACACATATTGGTTTTTTTGTTTTCATCTTCTTCACTATTCTGAAGGTATATATTCTGTTTTCTGTTGTTGTTGTTTTTTAATATTCTTCAAGACATAAAGCCATAGTTAGAGCACTTGGCTTTTTATTCCACTTCTGATGTTTGCTAGCTGTGTGATTTTGTTGAGTTGCTTACCCTTTCTCTGACTCAGTTTCCTTATCTGCAAAACAGAAATAATAATAGATAATTAAATGAATGAATACACATAAAGTTCCTAGAAGCATTACTAGCACAACATAAGATCTCAATAAATGTAATACTTTAAATTATGAATATTATCCTTATTGTTTTATTGCTCTCATTTTCAGAGTGAAAGCAAAATGGCATATTTTTAATTCTCTCTGTTCAGGAATACCACCTGTGGAAATATTTTTAATTAATTTTGCCTCAATAAGGTGAGCAACTGTAAATCAGTCTAGCTAGGACTCTTCCATCTCTTTGATTATAGTTTCTCATCTATTTGCTTTCATCTCTTCTTCAAGAACAGAAATGATGTCTGTACTAATCACACTTCCTTTCTTTAAGCTTTTCTTGTGCTTTGGAAGAGCTTCTCAAATTTGTCCCATCACTGATTAGATTCCTACCTTAACGGTTCTGTTCTTTATTGTATTGAATCTGGATTTTATTTTAGTTTGCATTTTTAGCTTCCTTGTTAGTCCTCTTTATAAAAGCCCCTTCCCTTTTCATTTTGCTTGATTTTATCAGTTGTTGTTGCTTATTAACGTGGCCTGTCCCTCCTCACTGTTCAGAGCTCCTGGTTTACAGAGGCCTGTCTTCTCGCTGCTCTAGAGGATTTGGCTTGAAGTTTCCCTCTAGTTGCTGCCATGTGTCATTTTTACTGAATGTTCTTCCTCTAGATACTCTTCTGTTTCCCTTGTTCTTCAGGTTGGGAATTTTTCTGTCTCACTAATATTATTTCTGTTTTCTTATTTAATCATGCTGAAAGGTGGGGTAATCCACCTAGATGGTTTGTTCACAAGGTTGATTTTTCTTGGCTGCCCTCTCCACCCACTGGGGGATGACCGGCGCTCCGCAGGCCTGCAGTGGAAGGCTGGTTCATATTAAGACGCTCCTACTCCAGTTCCCTTTTTCAGCTGGCGTTCCTCCAGCGGCAGCTCTGCCCTGATGTGGGGTGCCTCCTCCCACCTGCTGCTTGATTTCCTGATAGATCTGTGTTGTCCAAGACGAAAACAGCATCAACTACTTCTAAAGATTCTGTGCTTTCTGCATCTGCCCACCTTGCTCGACTTTCAGGAACTATATTTCCTAAAACGTGCGCCACACATCTACCCCGCCAGTGACATGATGCCTCCCTGCTTGGCAGTTATTCCCTGGGGGGTCACTGTCTCTGAAAGGCTCTAGACAAGTCAGGGTCAGAGAGAGAAAGAAAACCAGTACTCTGTCCTCCTGAGAAAGGACCAGGAGGCAAAGCCTGACTATATTAGGGTCCTTAACCTTGATAACTTGGGTCGGGGAGGAAGAAGTTCTCCTCTACCCTTCTAGGTTCTTCTGGCTGGTCTAAGAACTGAAATTGACATGAGATCTATTAGCAGGAGAAAATCCAACAAAAGTTTCCAAGGACCTAGCCCTACAAATATTTTCTCCTGCTAATCTAATTTTAGAAAAGAGAAAAACTCTTACCCGTCTTGTTTCCAGCAGACCCTGAAGGCAGAGGTCCAGGAGGCTGATGGACACGGTCAGACTTCTCACCTTCTGATGGCTTTTGTCAGATGTCCCAGCATCTCTTGAGTGCAGCATCTGTGGGGTGAGTAGCCTCCAGACAATAAAGTTACATCCCATCCTCGTCGCCAGCTATCGGGGAGGAAGAAATTTCCTCTATCCCCCTATGTTCTCCTGGCTGGTCTAAGAAATAAAATGGCATGAAGCAGATTAACAGGAGAAAATCACACAAAAAATTAACAACATGTATACATGGGAGAGACTCAGGAAAACTGAGTAACTCGCCGAAGTGACTGAAACCCTCACCTTAAATACCGTCCTCAGCTAAAGGCAAAGGAGGATGTTGGGGGTAGTGGTTTGGCACTTCAGAGGGGAGGGAGGCAATTGACTTGACATGGATAGAACAGCAAGGGTTTGGTAAATAAATGTTTTCTGGGCCAGGCAGAGACAGTGGGACACAGAGAGAACTCTGATCTCGAAGAGTTTACCCCACCATACCTATAGAACAGCAAGTGTTTGGTAAATAAATGTTTTCTGGGCCAGGCAGAGACAGTGGGACACAGAGAGAACTCTGATCTCGAAGAGTTTACCCCACCATACCTATAGAACAGCAAGTGTTTGGTAAATAAATGTTTTCTGGGCCAGGCAGAGACAGTGGGACACAGAGGGAACTCTGATCTCGAAGAGTTTACCCCACCATACCTAGCCCTTGTTTTTTGCAAGTATCTCTGATGATAATCTATTCCAGGAACAAGCCGTCTATCTAAATTCTTTAGGCAGCTAAGGGGGAGGTAAAAGAAAGACTTCCTGGGTCTTTGGAGCTTTGATTGCTTTCAGATCAAAATAATCCACATGCCAAAGAGACATTTTGGGGTGGCCAAGTTTGCTCGCCTACACGGGCAACACTATAAATTCTTGGTCTCCAGCCACAACTGGACCCCCATCTCTGTAGGGAGAGGCTGATGCAGAAAGGATAATGGCAAGTGGCAACCTGGAGGACAGGGAGGTCCTTCTTCTGGTACCCACACATTGCTCAAGATTGGAAGTTATAATAGACTCCCTTGCCACACACCCAATATTCAAATCTTGTTGATTCTTCTCATTCAGCTTTGTACATTCTTTTTTTCCTTCTGCTGGATTATCTTAATGGTTTCCTAACTTGACTTATTGTGTGATGTTGATCTTGTCCCCACCTTACTTCAACTTGATGCTAAAGAAATCATTTCAAAATGCATATCAAATAACCTCAATCACTCACTTACAGAATTCCACAATAACCCTCCCCATAGCAAATGGCTTAGGATGGTATACAAGGTCTGTCATCATGGGACTCCTGCCTAATTTTCTCTTCTTTCTTCTCCTGAATCCCCTACAATCACTCAGAGATTCAAAGTAGATGACTTACCAGAAAATTACTGTTAAATAAATGTAAAAGACTATTTTGCAATCAACTTTTAAATTTTACGTATGGACCATTTCCAAGAATTGCTGGAAAGTTTTCCAAAAATTTAAACATTTTGAAGTTTTTACCTGTCAAGCTTCTCATCAACGTTTTTGAATGTTTTCTATGAATGTGCCCCAGGTCAGTTTTTTATTTATTTGTTTTTATGCTTTTGTAACTATTTCTTTGGCTCATATTAAAACAATCATGCCAGTTCAGATTTTTGGGGGGCATTTAACTCTATTTTAAATGTTTTCTCTAACTTTAAGTAAAATATCTGAAAATAAGCCTAAAGTAGATATTTTACACTCGTTCGCATGTTGATAACTACTGTTATACTAAGTTTTTTTTTTTACAACTTTCTTTGTAGGATTTGAGCAATTTTAGTTGCTTTCTAAAGTATGTTGCCTTGATATTTTAATTTCTTCATAGCAGATGATATCTAATTTTCCTATTTGGCCATATTTTCACCTCACAAAATAATTCGGTAGCATTGATAGAGCACTTTACATGAAGAATATATAAACTTCCAGACCAGATGAAAGAATAGCTATTATATTATCTTTGCTATTGTTTGAAAAATATTTTGGAAAATTTGCAAAACACTTGAAAATTAAAGAAGAGAGAAACATCTCTCATGATGATTTTACATTGTGATCTCTCTGAGTTTTTATTTTTCTCCATAAACACACGATAGAGTGATAGTCTTTGCTTGGCTAATAATTATTGATAAGGAGAAAATAGTTATAACTAGATAAAATATGAATTTTAAACTATGTAAAAAGAGTCAAATAACTTAGGGCGTTTACCTCCTCCTCCAAAAACTGGTTAAAGCACCAATAGGAGCTTTTGGCAGCACTGAGTTAGCAACGTGCGAGACTGCAAAAAAGTAAAAGAAAACCAACAAAGAAAACTGCCCACTTAGGCAATTCTATTCACTATAAATAGACACGGTTAAGTACAGGTGTACTTGCTTTTCCATATTGATATTTTTTACACTAAATGATTAAGAGGTGAAAAAGTAGTGTTTGGGAATAGTTTTGATTCATATGTTGGGGGTATTTTCTATCAAATAATTAGAGCTCTTCTCACTGATTTACAGTTGAATACAGTCCCCATCTGCCATCTGCCACCCGCCTCCACTGTCCAACTTTTCTCTCCAGAGACAACCACGCAAAACACCTTCCAGAACCACCCACATGACTTATCATGTATAAATATACCCAGATGTGTGTAATCATTTTATAAATAGGAATAATACTATATGTACTGTCAGTAATTCAACTTGTTGCAACCTCTTTCCATTTCAGATCCTATTCTTATTCTTTATATTCTCTCCATAGTATTACATAGTGTGAACATACCAAGATTTGGTTCCCTAAGGATTGCCATTAAGGATTTTCCCAATTTAAAAATTTTCATAGGGCTTCCCTGGTGGCGCAGTGGTTGCGCGTCCGCCTGCCGATGCAGGGGACGCGGGT
>NC_041225.1:20925712-20929730 GCF_002837175.3 Physeter macrocephalus
GCCTGTGCTCCGCAACGGGAGAGACCACGGCAGAGGGAGGCCCGCGTACCACAAAAAAAAAAAAAAAAAAAAAAAAAAAAAAAAAAATTTCATATAATGCTGCCCTTCCCCCATTATATACACACTTAAGCATACATTGACGTGTGATTGCACATTTTCAAAGGATATTTTACTAGAAGTGTAATTGCTGTTTTGAAGGGTATGCCCAGTTCAAATTACAATAAAGAGGACTTTTAAAAAACTGAAGAATTGAATACACTTTTATTCTAATATTAAAAAACACTGCATCTTTTTTTTCTTTTTTTTTTTTTGCGGTACGCGGGCCTCTCACTATCGTGGCCTCTTGTTGCGGAGCACAGGCTCCAGACGCGCAGGCTCAGTAGTTGTGGCTCACAGGCCTAGTTGCTCTGTGGCACGTGGGATCTTCCCAGACCAGGGCTCGAACCCGTGTCCCCTGCATTAGCAGGCAGATTCTCAACCACTGCACCACCAGGGAAGCCCCCCCTACATATCTTTAAAAGTGAATTTCCTGTGTAATTCCAGGAAAAATATCCATTTAGAGAAATTACAAATAGGAGAGATGAACATCTTCTCTTTCCTTTGTTTACGGTGATGTTGATGTTGTGGTAGTTTGCATGGAGGTGGGCGTTTTCTCTATGTGTGCGTGTGTATGCGTGTGTGTACACTCATGTGTGCACATGATGGTGTGTGTGCAGAAGTAAGTGTGTATTACTTGGGGTCCCAGCAAGAAACAAATGGCACTCTCAGCCTGGGTCACTTGAGGGGAGTCTAATGAAATACTCTTTACAGAGTTCTGGGCAGGGTTTAGGGGATTAGAAAGGGTAGTGCACAGTCCTGACGTGAGTGGTCGGTGGCCTTGGAGAAGGAAATTCTGCGGAGTAGACCACTCGAGGGACACAGCCATCACCCCGGACGCCTTGGTGAGAGAGGAGAAGGAAACATCTAATTTCCACCTCTCCTGCTCTGGAGGCTCCTGAATGGGCCTCCTGTTGCCTAAACCTCCACGGGAGCCAGGGGACAATGCACAGGGCAACTCGTGACTTGTCCCTACAGGTCAGCCTCCTGGAGCACAGGGCAGGGTCAGATGGGCAGACAGTGGATCTGGAGGGACAGATGGGGAAAAAATCAACACAGATGCATGCTGAGTGTGCATACACGTCTGTATGTGTATAGTGAGGGTGTGTGTTGGCCATATTGTGTTCCTTTTTGTTCTTTGGTTTTAATAACAGAACCACTTTTAAAACAAAACCTTACCAGGAATGTCAATAGATAAAACATTAAAAACCAGGCTGTTTGGGTCGAGGCAAAAGCTGAGAAGCTTGGAGAACTGCCTGCAGTGTGTTCCCCTATCTCCCTGCAGCCCGTAAAATAACACAGTATGAAAACCACTGCGTTAGTGGGATATCTCCTCATGGGAGCACAGGGAGAAATGAACCCATCATGCCTCTACGTCACCACCCTGAAGAGCGTAGAAACCCATCTAACAGACTTTTTTGTTTTTGAAACTGTGACCTGAAAAACAGTCTAATATGCAAAGTGTGGTGTTCTCACATTTTGAGCACTATAGGCTCATAGAATATTAAAGCTTGGAGGGGCCTTATACTGTAACATCATGTCATGATAAAGCCCTAATCATATATAAGATGAAAGCTCATACCTTTTGGAGTGAACTTGGTAAACTGTTTCATTATTATGCTTACGTATAACAGCATGCTGCTAAGGTATACCTGTTTCTGAAAGCTGTTCGCTGATCAAAAGCAATAAATACAGAAGTAATCAACTTGTGGACAAACACACCCATGGTATAAATAAAATGTTACCGAGTACACAGATCTAATACTTTGTACCTTTTACAAAATCCATTGAGATTAAAAAAAAACCTGGAAAGTTCCCATTATTCACGTTAATTTTTATTATGCATGGTATTTGCAGTTTCAAATATAATACAGAACCACATTTTATTTATCCCTTGGAATGTAGCTAAAGTAAAACAAAAAATGCGAGCTTCCATTAGATAGTCAGCTGTTTAATTATACGTAACCTCAGGGAAGTTTTGGAAATCTGAAAACGGGGAAGAGAAGCACGATATACTCATATTCTGTTAAGTTAGCAGCTGTAACCTAAAACATTTCTTGCACCAGATATCTGTTCCTTTATGAGTTATTATTGCAATCGTGAAAAGCCTTTATTACTGTTCTCTGAATTTTATTCCGTATACATCAGCTCTGACTGTACCGCGGACTGCTCAGTGCTCACATAATGAAATCATGTGCCTTTAATAAGTGTCAGTGTGATGACCTCAAGGAAGTGGGATAGATTCACTCCACGAAATGCTGCCCCTGATATTTTAGTATCTGCTTGCTTTTACAAGGGCTGAATTTTTCCTCCCTCACATGACCTCCTGGGTAGTGTGTTCGGCTGTCAAAACGTGGTGTGAATGGAATGTGTACCAGGAGAATGGTACTGACAGAGAAAAAGAGACTGCAAAGAGTGAACCCTGAAAGGCACTAAGAATAACAGGGATTTTACATTTTTTAAAGGATGGCTTGTAGCTCTTATCCTACTTTTTCACCACATGATGTTACGATGTACTCTTTTCTTATGGGATATACTCATGCATTATCGGTGCCCCCTCCTTTTTCCCAAGCAAACTCTTGTCTCTGCCTTCCCTTTTCCTACGAATGGCCCTTTTGATGCTATTAATTCTTCTTGTTTTGCACTGGCCAGTAGGGTAGCCATTAGCCACAAGGGACTTTTTAATTTTAATTACAATTAATTGAAATAAAATGTAATGGAAAGTTCAGCCCCCTCAGGTGCAGTAGCCACATTTCAAGGGCTCAATAGCCGCTTGTGTCTGGTAGCTACCGCATTGGACAGTGCAGGTCTAGGACACTTCCATCATCACGGAAAGCTCTTTGGATGGCATTTGTGATGCTTAATTTTATGGGTCAACTTGAGTGGGTAAGAGATGCCCAGATAGCTGGTAAAACATTATTTCTAGGTGTGTATTTGAGGGTATTTCTGAAGAGATTAGCACTGGAACTGGTGAAGTGAGTAAACAAGGTGGTCCTCCCCAGTGTGGGCGGGCCAGTCCACTGATGGCCTGAATAGAACCGAAAGGCAGAAGAAGGGCTAATTCTCTCTCTGTCTCCTGGAGTTGAACCGTCCATCTTCTCCTGCCCTTGGACATCAGCACTCCCAGTTCTCAGGCTCTCAGACTCACATCCTGACTTATACTATCAGCCCCTCAATGCTCAGCTCTTCGGGCTCATACTGAATTCCCGACTTTCCTGGTTCTCTAGCTTGCGGATGTAGCTCACAGGACTTCTCTGCCTCTGGAACCACCTGAGCCAATGTCCGTAGTTAGTCTCCTCTATGTGTTGCCAGAAACTCAGTCCTATAAGATTTAAGTCATCAGCTACTGCAGCGGCTGGCAGTCAGCACATCCTGAAAGGAATTCAGGTCAGAGATCAGGAACGAGGCACTCTGTGCTCTAGGAGAATTGTCAGGACAGGCCTCTGGATAGTTAGATATTCTCAGGAGAAATTTTTTATAAACCTGGATTCTTGCACCTTCCCATAGTTAGAAAAGCACTAAACCCATTAACTAGGATATCTGTTCCTCATGGCTAGCGGCAGCCTTATACTGAGATGTGTGTATGATTGCATGTACCCTCTTCACAAAAATCACATATATACTGACCTCCCTCCTTACCTCTTTGGAGCAGTTTCTCAGAGCTATCTGAGATGCTGTCTCCCGGGCTATAGTCCTCAGTAAGACACTGAATAAACTCAACTCACAACTCTTACGTTGTGCATTTTTTAAGTCAAGATATATATCTAGATAGATAGATAGATAGATTGATAGATGATAGATAGATTGATAGATGATAGATAGATAGATAGATGATAGATAGATGATAGATGATAGATAGATAGATTGATAGATGATAGACAGATAGATAGATGATAGATTGATAGATGATAGATAGATAGAT
>NC_041225.1:20929802-20953395 GCF_002837175.3 Physeter macrocephalus
TGATAGATAGATAGATAGATGATAGATAGATGATAGATGATAGATAGATTGATAGATGATAGATAGATAGATAGATGATAGATGATAGATTGATAGATGATAGATAGATAGATGATAGATAGATAGATGATAGATTGATTGATTGATAGATGATAGATAGATAGATAGATGATAGATAGATAGATGATAGATAGATGATAGATAGATAGATGATAGATAGATAGATAGATAGATGATAGATAGATAGATGATAGATAGATTGATAGATGATAGATAGATTGATAGATGATAGATAAATAGATGATAGATTGATAGATGATAGATAGATAGATTGATAGATGATAGATAGATAGATGATAGATAGATAGATGATAGATAGATAGATTGATAGATGATAGATAGATAGATTGATAGATGATAGATAGATAGATAGATAGATTGATAGATATAGATAGATAGATCGATCGATCTCCTATTGGTTCTGTTTCTCTGGAGAACCCTGATTAGTACAGAAAATGGGTATCAAGAAGTAGAGGTGCTGCACACCTGAAAAAGTAGAAGCAGCTTTGGAATCAGGTACTCAGTAGAGGCTGGAAGAGTTTGGAGCTAGAAACAGCCACCATCTTCTTAGAGAATATCTAAGTGGTCATGAAAAGCATGTTGGTAGAAATTTGGTGGTAAAGGCCATTTTGACGAGGTCTTAGACAGAAACGAGAAATATGTCATTAGAAACTGAAGGAAAGGTGATCCTTTTTATAAAGTAGAAAGGCTGAATTTCGCTCATGTCTTAGCGTTTTGTGGAAAGAAGAACTTGTGAGCGCTGAGGTTGGCTATTCGGCTGAGGAAATATTTAAGCAAAATGGTGGCCTCTCGTGAATCCTTATAGTAAAATATGAGAAGAGAGAAAAAAGACGAAATTGTTCATCAGAAAGGAAGCAGAATTTGAGTTTGGAAAATTCTCAGCCTATTCGTATGGAAAGGAATGGAAAAGCTCCTTTGGGAGAGAAAAGAAAGGGTTTGGCCAAATTTGGTAAGGATACTGGCATGGTTTGGCCATCTCAACAGAAATCAGGAGCTCTTCATTAAGACAGTGGGAAGTTAGTCATCCGTCTAAATGAAAACCGGGACCTGTTGTCCCAGACAGTTTGGAGATCATGCCTCTCTCATCTCAGGCCCTGAGTGCATGGGTCTGGGAGTCAGAGCAATTTCAAAGGAGAAGCTGCTGCTGTGAACACCTCCTCACTTTGCAGGCTGCCCCAGGTATGGCTCCAGCAGCCCCCAGTGGGCATGCACCGAGTCCAGCAAGGCACAGGGGGCTTGGCTCTCCCACCTAGATTTTAAAGGATGGAGCAGCCTGGAGCCACCCAGCGTTGACGCAGCTGGCAGGGTTGCTGCCTGGTATGCGCCCCAGGCAGAGGGCTGCTGTGGGCGTACGGCCACTGCAGAGAGCCTCCACCGGGGCAATGCCCAGCAGGGCCATGGGGGCAGGGCCAGCCCCCGCCCAGCCTGTAGAGGCCGTGACATGCGATTCTAGTCTGGGAGCGATGCGGGCACTCACCTGCAGGACTGCGGCTGTGTAGTGTGCACCCAGCAAAATTATGAGGCCAGGACTGCCCTGAGCCTTGGGGGCCCAGCTCCTGCCCTACTGGGTCTGGAAGTGGAGGAGGATTGTTCTCGAGACTTAGGTTTAGTGTTCGCTCCATTGGATTTTGGAGTTACCTTGGACCTGTTACTCATTTTTCTTTTCTCTTTCTCCCCTTTGGAATGGGGATGTCTCTCCTATGTCTGTCCCATCACTGTATTTTGGAAGCACATAACATATTTGATTTTATAGATTCATAGCTGGAGTCTCACCCACATCTTATTTAGATGATATTTATGAGACCTTGGATTTGGACTCTTGAGTTGATGACATATGAGAAGAACATGAACTGGGGGGGAGGGGCAGGGGTGGGGGGCGATGGTCCAATTCTGTTTGCCCCTCCAAAAGTCCTACGTTGAAACCCGATGCCTAGTGGGAGGTGGAGGTGGAGCCTTTGGCAGGTGATCAGGTCATAAGGGTAGAGCCCTATTAAAGAACAAAATTTAACTGAGTGAATTTGAAGATCTAATTTTCTTTATTAGGCAGTTCATGAATCAAGCGGCATCCCATCTAGCAGGTGGAGGGTGCTCCAAGGGATTGTACAAAATGGAAAGTTTTTATGGGAAGGAAGGAGGACAAGGGAGCTACTAGCAAAAAAAAAAAAAAACAACAAACTTATTTTTAGGCCAGAACATCTTCTTTTTTGGGGGGAAGGGGAGGTCAGAGGTTTTTATCATGCAGATTTCTTATTCTTCCTCTAGGAATGAAGAGGGCCCACATGGCAGATAACCTCACTGGTGCTGACCAGAAAATTCCAGATTTGTTGGTTAAGTTTACATTTCTGGGGCAGCTGGAAACTGCAGTTAAGTCAGGTATTAAGTCTACGTTTGGTCTGATAGGCTTGAGCACAAGTGACACCATTTTGGTCCCGTGATTTCACTTTCTCTTGAACAATCCTCCCCTTTTGATTAGACTCTTAGCTTAATAGAGAGATGTGATAAAAATTAAGCCATTAGTGTCACTCTCAGCTACTGCTTTACAGTTTAGTTGATCCATGGTGTGAACTGTGGCATGAGATTTTTGTTTAGTCTCTGTACTATCCACAGTTCCGGGTTCACAAATTTTAAGTTATTCTCTTCGTTCCCTTTCCAGTGTTCGCATCTTAGGGAGACAATTCGTCTGGTGGTTAGTGGGCTGTGAACATACTTACTTCTGAGAGAATACAGTGCACTGGGAGGTTATTATGATTATAATTAGCAGAAAAATTCTCAATGTTTGGAGTGGTCTTCAGAGCCTTGGTCCCCAAGACCCAAACCGATCAAAGAGAGACCCCGTTGAAGGAGTCACCCCTTTAAACCAAGTGGTTTGCTCAGTGATCTGATGTAACTTTCAGTTTTCCTCAGAAATGTCAATCCAGGTAGAGCAGATGCTGTTGGCTATAGCACACACACCTCCTTGCTCAGCTAAAAGATAATACAGGGCTATCTTATTAACAAGAACAATCTTGGCCAGAAAGTCTAATGATTTTTTTGGGTAGTTAGTGTTTTAGCAATGGAATCTGCAGTGTCTCCAAGAGTTATAGAGAGGTTTCAGATCATATTCGCATTTGTATCTGTTCCTAACCAGGGAATAGATTTATTCACCAGGATTGCTGCATTTACTCATTTAAGCCAGGGATCAGTCAGGTTTTTAGCACATGTGGGACGAGCATTTCATAGCCTAAAATAGTTATCCTAAATGCCTCACAAAGATGGGTGTTGCTGGTGAGATTTCTTAGTGAGTGGAGACTTATCTGATCTAGTTAACCATGGGAAAGTGGGGTGAAGAGAGGGTGTTACATGTCAGAATAAAGGAAAGACAAGACAAAAGATTTTCATGTTTGAGTATGAAATCATGCGTTTGATTCCGAGATCTCCAGCATTTGTACAGTATCAGATGCCAGGTGGGGTCCTCCTTGCTGTGAGGTATGTACCCAAGTCTGAATGCCTTCTGGCTTTTCAGCAGTGTCAGTTGTCAGGAGCACTTTGTGGGGTCCCTTCCACGGGGGCTCAAGGGCTGCCTTCACTCCTAGTGATTCCAAACTCGAAGGGTGGGAGAAAATTGGAAACGTTAGTTTGGTGAGTCCTAGCCAGATATTTGAGGAAATTATAGAAGAATGCATGATCCAGTTCAATTTACAGGTGTATAACAAAACCTCAAAGACAATTGGATAATGACTGACGGTATACGTTCTTTTTTTAAGACTGCTTTGCTGGAACTTCGTAAGCAAGGTACCAGGTTGATTTTTCCAAGCAGTTCCTTGACTGGTGATATCTGAGTCTGCATATTTCTCTGGTCATATCTGAGTCTGCATATTTCTCTCCAACATGACATTTCAGTCAAATCCTTAGTAATATAGCCAGTGTTTCTAACTGTGTCCTGTTACAAGGAGAACAGATTCTCATTGAACTTATGCAACAAATATACTGTCATGGAAATAAGAATACTCACTGAGACTTTCTGAATTCTGGAGGATCAGGTAGGAAGGATAAGTAAATAAAGTTTTATCTTTATTCACAAGGGTATATCTTACCAAATTGTTGATAGCTTAAGAGAAAAGATTTCTTTAAATCTGAAAAAAACATTAAAGAACCAGCAATATTTC
The DNA here is from genome assembly GCF_002837175.3 of Physeter macrocephalus. Classification (NCBI taxonomy): domain Eukaryota; kingdom Metazoa; phylum Chordata; class Mammalia; order Artiodactyla; family Physeteridae; genus Physeter; species Physeter macrocephalus. The sequence continues at coordinate 20,934,029 of NC_041225.1, forward strand.
AAACACAAAGTTGTAACATTATAGTCATCCTCGTCAGTTCATTCAGTCCCTTGTTATTAATTCTCATTCTGCTTGAGTCCAGTTTTTCCATTAGTTCTCTCAACCTTGTTTGATGATTGAGGGTGAGAGGGACTGTGATAGCTGCAAGAAGTTTGCAAGGTTTTTGTTAAGGCTCGTATGATTTGCCCAGTGAAGTGGGTGTCTTGATCACTGGAGATTGTGGAAGGTATACCCCCAATGAGAAACACAATTTCTAACGGTGTCCTTGCCCCTGTGAGGGCATCAGTTTTGCAGCAGGGGAAGGCTTCAACCCATCTGGAAAACGTGCATATGCACACGTTAACAAGAGCATATTGATAACCCATACTAAGGGGTAGTGGAATGAACATCTGAAGTTGCAGGTGTTCAAAGGGTCCAGAGGGACGAGGTCTGAGGGCTTTAGGGACAAAGTTAGTTTTTCTTAAATGCACTGCGATGGGTGAAGGATTGCAAAAGACAAAAATCAGGTTTGCCAGGAAGCCAGGAAGAACCAAGTGGCCATCTTGGGTTTCCCATAACCCTGACTGTTCCTTTAGCTTACAGCCTTTGTTTACCCATCTTAACTTCTCTGATTGAAGAGCAGATTTGTTGCCACCTTACAAAGACATCAGGATGGCAGAAATCTGGCACTGAGGGATGATTTTTTGCAGAAGCAGAATGGAGGTCATCCACGTGTGCCGCCATCTTTACAGATTCAGTTGCCGCTGCTGCTGCCTGAAAGTCAGCCCGGGTACCCCTGATAGTCAGGTTCAAAACTTTTAGTGTCGCTCTCAGGTTTGATGACACCAATTTCAGAAGGGGAGAGAACAACAGTAAGAAGTTTGTTTACTTGTTGTCCATTTCTTATTGGGGTCCCAGAGCATGTCATACAATATTTTAAGATAACAACTAGAATTACAAGTGGTAAAATTGTACCAGGACATATCAGATTTCTTGGACTCTCACACAATTTCTAGAGTATTTGTATTATTAACATAGATTTGGACAAATTTAATCAAAAAGGTTTAGCATCATTTATTTGACAATGCTTCCCATGCAATTTATTGATAAAATACCAAATGAAACTAATTAGCTTAATAGCTCTCCTTTTATAAGGAGAGAGAAGAAATCTTCTGAAATATTTCAGAGACCATCTGGAAAACTCCAAAGCTAGTTGAGGTCAAAAGACTTCACTTTTAGAATTTGATTTCCAGGGAAGTTTGTCAAAGGTATCAAAAGGTTTAGACACTTGACTAAATAAGATCACAGATCAATATGAAATAGACTACTTGTCTATTTAGCAGATGAAAGAAAATTAAATTCTAGTTTTACATAAGTAAACTCTTGATACTAGAGCTTCATTTTTAAAACCCTTATAGTAGTAATACAAATTTTAATCAACTTGACTACACAAGGGAAATCTGTCCTTAATAACTAGAATTTTCAGTTTAGACAAAAATATTCTCATTTCCCCTAGCAAAAATGCATCTCATTCTTCATACCTTTTCTTACCCCAAAACACATCCTACTTATCTTGCTTGTTTCCCTTATTATTTCTAGTAACTTCAGTTACCTATGTTAGAATTTTTATCCCTTAGAAACCTTTAATTTCTAGTGAAAATGAAGAGGTAAGCAATTCTGTACTGTCTTTTGCATTAGCATTCTGTGGTTTGGAAAATTTACAAATACTTTTTTAAAATTAATTTTTATGAATTTTTATTTGTAAATTTGTAAAATTTATAAATACTTTTTTAAAATTAATTTTAAAATTAATTTTTATTAATTAACCCCACAGTATTGTGTTAGTTTCTGCTGTACAGCAAAGTGAATCAGCTATACATATACATCTATCCCCTTTTCTTGGATTTCCTTCCCATTTAGGACCTTTTCTTACCCCAAAACACATCCTACTTATCTTGCTTGTTTCCCTTATTATTTCTAGTAACTTCAGTTACCTATGTTAGAATTTTTATCCCTTAGAAACCTTTAATTTCTAGTGAAAATGAAGAGGTAAGCAATTCTGTACTGTCTTTTGCATTAGCATTCTGTGGTTTGGAAAATTTACAAATACTTTTTTAAAATTAATTTTTATGAATTTTTATTTGTAAATTTGTAAAATTTATAAATACTTTTTTAAAATTAATTTTAAAATTAATTTTTATTAATTAACCCCACAGTATTGTGTTAGTTTCTGCTGTACAGCAAAGTGAATCAGCTATACATATACATCTATCCCCTTTTCTTGGATTTCCTTCCCATTTAGGTCACCACAGAGCACTGAGTAGAGTTCCCTGTGCTGTACAGTAGGTTCTCACTAGTTCTCTATTTTATACATAGTAGTGTAGGTATGTTAGTTCCAATCTCCCAATCCATCCCACCCCACCTTCCCCCCTTGGCAGCCATTCATTTGTTCTCTACGTCTGTTTCTCTATTTCTGCTTTGCAAATAAGGTCATCTGTACCATTTTTCTAGAGTCTATATATATGCGATATTATACTATATTTGTTTTTCTCTTTCTGACTTACTTGACTCTGAATTTTTAGAAATATGGTTTTCACTGTGGCCTAAAACATGTTTACTAGTAGAACCAATTTTATCTTTAGTTTCTCTGCAATAAAAGTAGATCAACCTGTGTTCAGTAATTAATGCTTCACTATTTTATATTATTTGGAAATGATCTGGATATTTAATAAATTTTCATCATTTAACTTAATCTCAGCAAAACTTTAAGGTTTCAGGTTGCCGAAAAGATTTAGGAAACTTATTCCGAAAGTTCACTGGAAAAATCTTTTTATCCTACTTTCATTGATTTTACTTACTTGCCCTTAACAGTTAGGTTTAGATTACCCAGGAAAACTGCTTGAAACCTTAGACAAAACCAGCCATCATTCTAAGTTATTTTGGCTGACAAATTTTGTAACAGAGATAACATAACTTATTAGACTAATAAACTGAGGTAGAATAAAAGTTGTTTATCTGTGTTATATTCAATGTTGATCACTTTAAGGACAAGCCTGTTTTAATTAAACTAGTAAACGTAAACTAGCTTTTATTTACGTGAACTTGAAAAGCATTGGGTTAGTTTCTGTTATATTTTTGATTACTTTAGAATGCCTAATCCTTAAAAGCTTGTCTTCAAACCAACTAAATAGAGCTCTTTTACAAATTAACTTTGGCAATACCATCCGCTGGTAGAAAAATATCTCCCATTACGACATACCTATATGGACACACACACAACATACAGACAGATGCAGACAGATGTTTCTGGAGAAGATTTGTAAGATTTCTCATTAGCCCAATTTCCAAATACTTCCTCTCTCTCTCTCTCTGTCTTTCTGTATTTTCCTGATGAAAACATTTGCATTTCAAAGAATGGCTTTTAGGTTCTAGAGAAAAAGGGGGTAGTAAATCTACATCACAAAGGCCCAGAAAAGGTATTTCCACAAGAAAATCTGGGGGTATATTTGGAGAACAGTTCTATCTTTAATATCCCAATACCTACAAGTATTTTGAGATAAATAGGGGAGGTTCTGGAATTGACAAAAAGGACTGACACACCCATCCACCTATTTTTGGAAAGTTTCTCTTCCTCTGGGTACATTTAAGAAGGCCTAACAAATTCCTGTCAGGCCCTGAATATCAGTTTCCAATTTGGCCAACTTTCTGATCATAGAGTTATTAAATCCTTTCAGATATCTTGACAGGTTTTAGCCAGGACAAACAGTAAATATTTTGGGCGGTATCGAATAACCCCATAAAATTTAATTTTAGTTTCCTCTTGGCTGTTTAAGGGAATAATGTATCAGTTTACTAGAAAATCCCTAAGAATTTCGTCTACTCCAGGAGGGGCCCATGTGTGGGCATTTAAGTTAATATTGATGAGTTTGCATAGGGGCTTTGAGGACAATCGTTTTTCCAGTGTCCCAGGTAATTACAATTGGAGACATCAATTTCTGGGCCACTGTTTTGATAATGAACCCCTAGGAGGGTTAGATGTGGGAGGATCAGGTGTTGTTTTAGATACTTTTGTGCTTTTAATTTTTCATTAGCCTTTGCAACAAATCTTTCAATGAAGTTATCTTGGAATTTTGAAAACGTTTGGAGTCTTCTGCATACTAATTGCAATAGGTATTCACTCTGTTTAATATGGGAGCCCTCGTTTTTAAGTGTACCTTATATATTGTCTTATCTATTTGGAACATTCCTCATAATGGCCTTTGCAATTCTAGGTTGCTTTTAGTAAATCTTTGCCATTTTGCTAAATATCTGCAGCTTCGGGGACTATAATTCTTAAACATAAAATAAGCAGGTGTGCTGGTAGGTGACATGCTCAACTCTTTGGATATAAATAACCCATTTCTTTTCTCTAGGCCTTTGGGTTTTTTGCGGCCAAAATAATACCTAAGAGGGACTTGCTGCAGAGTTGGGAGGTGGTGAGTGCTCTAACAGCCTTTCAATGCTCGGTCAGTGCCCAGCAATGTTTGTGGTTCTTTCTTCCAAGATTCCCATCAGTAACTAGCCTTTACTTAATATTCACCTGAGGCCTCCCACTGACCCAGTCCAGCTCAAATTAGACCCAGTCTGATCCCAGGCCCAGTTAGGTTTTTACATCAGAACCAAATCCAACCCTGGCTGGCAACCGCCAATAATTCCCATGGTACTTTGAACTGGAAGAAAGGGTTGAACCAGCAGACCTCACAGAATATGGACTGCAGACTGATTTCAAACAAATGGAGAACTGTAGACTAAACTGTCAGCAGTTTCCAACATGGAATCCAGGCCCAGAGCTGAGGGCTGGAGTTTCCCACTCAGAAACCTGAGAATTGTTGTCTGAAAAGACAATTAGAGCGGGAGCTTGGATGCAAAGAGAGCAGAGGTCAACCAACAGAACCTCACCAAAGGCCCTTGGAAACAGCGAGAAAGACAGTGAACTCAAAATGGGGTTTGTGGGAGCCACGCCTGTGGCTCCTGTTTTTTCCCTGAAGGCCTTCGGAAGTTCACTTCAGATCTCGTTGCTGCCATCAGCCCGTTAAAAGACAAAATTGAACCGAGTAAATTTGAAGGTCTAATTGACTTTATCAGGCAGCTCATGAATCGAGCGTCACCCCATTTAGCAAGTATAATACAAGAGTGTTGTGAGGGGTTGTCCAAAATGGATGGTTTTTAAAGGAAGGAGTGTGGAGAGGGCCTACGTGACCCTTGCTGACCAGAAAATTCCAGACTGCTTGATTAAGATTACATTTCTTAGGAAGGTCGAAACTGCAGTTAAGTCGAATATGACCTCTGGGTTTGGTATCACGGGATTTAGCACAGGTGATGCCATTTTGGGCCTGTGGTTTTCTCTTCCATGGCCCTATTGCGTGGTATTAGTGCCATTACAAAAAGGTGCTACAGAGCTACCTAGCCCCTTCCGCCTTGTGAGGACACAGCAAGAAGGCCCCATTTATGAACCAAGAAGCCCTCACTAAATACCCAATCTGCTGGTGCCATAATCCTGGATTTAGTCTCCAGAACTGCGAGAAAAAAATAAGACACAAGTCTGTAGAGTTCTGTCACAGCAGCTGGAATGGACTCAGTACTCTTCCATGTCTTCATACTGGCAGTTTCTTTAGAGCAAAAGGACCACTTTCTGTTTTGTACTGTTAGTTACAAGACCTGACAATTCTTTTTTTTTTTTTTTTTTTTTAATAAATTTATTTTATTTATTTATTTTTGGCTGTGTTGGGTCTTCGTTGCTGTGTGCGGGCTTCTCATTGCGGTGGCCTCTCTTGTTGCGGAGCACGGGCTCTAGGCACGCGGGCTTCAGTAGTTGTGGCATGTGGGCTCAGTAGTTGTGGCTTGCGGGCTCTAGAGCTCAGGCTCAGCAGTTGTGGCGCACGGGCTTAGTTGCTCCGCGGCAGGTGGGATCTTCCCGGGCCAGGGCTCGAACCCGTGTCCCTTGCATTGACAGGCGGACTCTTTACCACTGCACCACCAGGGAAGCCCAACAATTCTTAAATAATATTTCTTTTTCGCCTCCATTCTTCCCACTTTCACCATCACCATCAAAGTCTAGACCCTATGACCTGTTCTGTGAACTTTTGCATCAGTCCTAACTGATCTATTCACCTACACCTTCTCTCTACTCCAATCTAGCCCATCCACTGCATCTAGATTGAAAGTTCAAAAACATAGTTGAAGAAAGTTCTTTTCCACATTTAACTGTATTTGTCTGCAGAAGCCTGTCCTTAATTTGGAATTCACACAGAAAGAGAGCAGTAAAGGCGTCTTCAAAGCCTTTTTATCTAGTTTTAAATTGAAGAAAATCAAGTAGCTTACCTGCATTGTTCTTATTTTATCATTTTTCTTATTAGTTAAATTCTAAAATATATCTCTTAATATACATAACATATGCTGTACAATAAATTAATTTATGATTAAATCCTCAAATTTTACATTTATTGCCTTGTATATAAAATGACCTTTGAAGCGTTAATGGAGTACTAATTATGTTTTTCTTTTGATGTAAAGTGCTTATAAACTGCTTCACATCACTACAAATTAAACTACATAGTAATATGTTGTGTGGTGTATTCTTCTTTCCAAAAGCTCAGGGACCTTTACAGGGATCATTTTATTAATCTTCACACATCTCTGAGATGAGTTGTTTGGTTTTAATTATCTTTCCTTCTGCGTTTGGGAAAGCTGCACGAATGCCATTTATCACTGAAGTATACAGGCACTGTACCAAGTATGCTATGTTAATGCAGAGTAGCAGAAAGGCCGAAAAACCATCTCTTTCATCAGACCTACATCACTGTTGAAAATTTCAAAAGTTCCATGCCAGTAGGAAATGAGTCGCCTTCTGTTCAAGGGTACCAAATGCCTTACCTTGTCTGTTCAATATTTGGTATTGATCAGGGATCAGATCTCCAGGGACTTAAGTCAGAAAATTCAGTAGAGAACTTAAAAAAAATCTCCCCTCTGTATCTCTTCTCCTGAGTCCTTGGATCTGTCTTCATTTTACTGTTAAAAACAAAATTCAGCTGAATTAGTCTGAAGATGTAATTGCAATCAAAGGTGTTACCTGGGACCGCAAGGGTCTCAGGGCTCAGATGGTGGAGGCTCTGCTTCCGAGCTCACTCATGTGGCAGCTGGAAGGCTCCTGTGGATGTCTGCACAAGGCCACTTCTCAGGACAACTGGTTTCCCCCAGAGCAAGCGACCCGAGAGAGCACCCAAGACAGAAGCCACTGTCTTTTTAAAACCAAATGTTAATGTTCCCTCTCTTCTGCCATATTCTAATCCTTAGACATGAATTAATATGTCCAGCCCACACTCAAGGGGAGGGGACTCTACAAGGACACACGTCCCGGGAAATGCAGATCATTGGGGCCACGTTACACGCCGCCTGTTGTGAGCACACTGTTTTCACTTTCGTGTACTTTGTCTGGTGGCTTAACATTTTGAGAGACTTCAAGACTCATTTTCCTTTTTAAAAAATTTTTATTGAAATATAGTTGATTTACAGCGTTGTGTTAGTTTCAGGTGTACAGCAAAGTGATTCAGTTATACATGTATAAATATATATTCCTTTTTTACTTTCTCTTCCAGTATAGGCTAGTACAAGATATTGAGTGGAGCTGCCTGTGCTCTCCAGTAGGTCCTTGTTGGTTACCTACTTCAAGACACATTTTATTCTTTGAAGAGTTTCTTCCCAGCAACTGTTTGAGGTCATGAGGGTGGTTCTTGGAGCTATTAGGTCACTTTATATCCAAACAAAAGACGCTAAGTGAGATTAATGAACCTATTTAATGGTAACCAATAAGAAACAGAACTGAATTCAGGTTTTCTAATTCCTGGGTTGATTCCCTTTTGTCAGGTATTTCCAACCTGATTGGAAAAAGAATGTGAAACCGAAGTGCCCAAGTGGATTGCAGCTTAGGACTGGAGGTGGGGAGCGGGGCACAGGAGGACCAACGAGATGGAAGTGGTTATTGTTTAGTTTGAGTAAACTGGGAAGGAAAATCATTTCTGGTCTACTCTTAGACGTTTCATATAATAGGAGGAAAATGTCAGGATAAATATCTTTAACACAATCAGATAATTTGGGGATATATAATGGAGAATGACTTATATCGATAGCTAATCGCATGTGTGGCAAAGTGGCTAACAGTTTGGGAATGTTGTTTTCTAATTACGCTTGTATTATGTTGTACTGACGTCACGGATTTGGAGTGGAACAATGGAGTGCAGATTGCGGCTGGAGACTCACAAGTATCCTCTTCATTCGGTTTTCTAAATGCTGTTCTAAATATTACTCCTCCCGTGGTGTTTGTGTGCGGCATCAAGTTAACAGTGGCTGTTTTGGGCAGGGAAAGCTGCCCTGATGCTTTGTGATACGAGGTTAGGTCACTATGGACTTTTTGGGCTAGAAATTCTTCATTGTGGGCTGACCTGCACATTGTAGAATATTTAGGCAGAATTCCTTGCTTTTATTCATTAATACACACATGACAAAGAGAATACTTTTAGACATTGCCAAACGCCCCTGAAAGAGAAAGGGGCAAAAGTCACTTCCAGCTGAGAACCATGGGGCCACCTTAAACATAAAGCCAGATAAGAACTGATATGATGTCCCATACTCAGAAAACAATTCGTTAAAATGATCCCGCCATGTGGAGAGTATATTTCTGAATTGCAGAATTAGGAGTGATTTTAATTTTCTTTCTTATGCTGTTCTCTGTTTTCTAAATTTCTTACCATAAGTATGTTCTTGTTTTATAATTAGAAAAATCTGAAAAGTTGCCCAATTATTTTTATTCGAACTTAAATAATAATGAACTAAACAAAGTTTTATTAATTTGAAGTGTTAGTTCTTGAGTATTTAGACTATTACTGATAGTAACAAATCCTTTCAGCTTTATTAGCTCATCTGATCTCTACAGGAGGCTAGACTGTAGCCTATTCCTCCATTTTAATTCTAATTAATTGTCTTAAAGAAGGGAAGGTGAAGAGGATGAGCCAGGATCTGAACTCTGGCTTTCTGCTGTCGGGTTTCCCATTGAATTCCCGGATATTTAGCCACGTGGATGAGCTGACCCATTGCTAGTCCTAGGGAACTCAAGTGTTAATGCCCATTATCATACTGTTTCATTATTGTGAATTTGCCAAATGTTATTCTATGCTGAGAGCACCGTGCTTTTTATTTACCTAACTTCATTCTCTACTGGAGCGACAAGGGGAGGGATATAGGTTAGGTGCTGGGAAGTACTGTAAAAGCTGGGACCATCTATAACCTCAGGTGGCATCCTTTGGGTCCAAACCTGGGGTTTGCTGGTCTGCTGGGCAGTAAGGAAGTGAGAGGAGAAAGAGCCAGCGCATCACTAACTGTGTGTGCATGTTTTGGATTTGGGAGGCATTTTCTGAGGCAGAGGGCTCTCAGGGGGTCTGAGGTTCGATTTCCTTTCTCATTGCTAAAGCTGACTTGGGGGCACAGGGCTTGGGTGTGCAGCAAAGTGTGCTTTTGCCACTACTGAGGTCCAGCGGTCACAGGCAGCGTGGGTCCCTACTGGGGGTCTGCTCCTGTAAACAGATGGCAGGGGAGAGCCCAGCAGAATGAATAATGCTTCCTGTGGGGACCTGGCTCCAGGAAGGAAGGAGGGCGAGCTGGCCGCACCCGCTTGATCGTCTCCGGTCTCGAGTCAGGTAACTCACTTCATCTCCAGGAGGAGGGGCTGTGGGTGAAGCAGAAGGCCAGGGTGTTTAGGGGCAACACACCCTCATGGAAACTACCAGAAAGGAGGAAGCATTTACTTTCATGCTTATCAACACTCTTATTCTCCTTCATGGAGATTTAGCCAAGCAACGTAATTTCCCCAATATATTATATTTTCTTGTTGGGAGGTTCTAGAATCTCATGAGATTCTTCTAAATAGTATAAGAGGAGTAGTAACCTGGGATTGTGGTTCTGCAAAATAAATCAGGGTCCTGGAGTCCCTTGGTGAGAAATAAAGTGAATGGATGTTTAAACATGGCTTTAAACTAAATAGGATTAATAGCCCATTGCAATTGGATTTTAGATGATTTTAAGTGAAATATGCACTTCTAGGAAATGCTCCTAAGGACGTCAGACACAATAATGTTAAAACATTAGGAAAACATTTTGAAGATAAGATAATTTACCTCTGTTTCTACCCACGGGAAAAAAAAATGGTGAGGAGGTCCTTATAAATAAAAGTATGATTTCCCCTTTCCAGAACTCGAAGGACACAGTTAAAGGAAGAACTTGTGATTTGGGTCACAGAAAATCCCTTTGAACAAAAGAGAACCTTGATGAACACATATGCCCCAAACTCAGAACGAACTGAATTATTAAAACCATGGGCAGATGTAGACCAGATAAAACACACCAGGCTGCAACATCGAAGCAACATGAACTCTGCTCTATAGCAGATGATACATCAAACTCGGAGCCACTTTTTCCACCCAGTACAATTCAAATGTTTAAAGAGGGAAGGATTAGGAACGAAATTTGCACTTTAACATATGTGGTCCTCATTACTCTTGGTCAATTTAGGGGAGCAAATCTTTCTCCAAATTCAGTGAGTTGGAATCTAGGTAGCAATACTCCGTTCCCCCCACCGCCAAGATTTTCTCTTTTTTCCTCCCTACAATTTTTGTTTTTTGTGTGTGAGATACAGTGAAATGATAGAATATGGATAAGCCAAATAGAAACAAACATTCCATCTATGAAATGAAATTTCCTGAGTGTGATTAAATTGTACACTGTCCTACTGTTATAATGAGTTCTCAACAGTGTCCTGAAGTGGGTCAGAGCGTGCGGTATCCCTGCCCTCGCATGCTGATTCTTTATGGTGGACTGCAAGGAAGAATATACAGAAGTTGCCATCTCCTCTAAAGATTTTTAAAACTGATAAAAAGAACATAAAGGGTGCGAAAAGAAAAAGTCACAGCATAAAGAACTGAAAAGGGCTGAAATTCTAAGATGGATCCGAGGAACTTCTATTATAAGCTAAAATACAGTAGTCATCAAGATGAGGAGACGGGTACAGGAGTGTAGCAGTGCAGTTGAAAGCTCACCATGCTGGATGTCTGATCAACGCCAGCCACCAAGGCTTTGGTAGATCTGAAATTTTGTCTGCACGCTGGGGCACCAGAGGTGAAGGACAGAGAGACAAAGATGAGAGTTCTCTGTTAGCTTGGGGTCCTGGAGATGGATGCTTCCATATTTAGCTTAAAGATGCTGAGTTGCCGTATCCACCAGTTTACTGCAGAATTCTGTGGGGAAAAAGTGAATTATTTTAATTTCTACAGCACGTAACTCACAGTTTGGTAGAATATCAAATTTACTCTCTGGTAAACAGAAGTAGGCAGTTATTTTGAAATAAGGTAAAGACTCTGGGCTTGTCTTCTGGATTGAGTTGTTCTACATGAGTTAGAACTGAATTCTTCTATCCCTTCTCTCAACTTCTTTCTTCCCTGGGAAATTGGCTGCACTATTACATGTGTCAAGTTTACAGGCATTGCTAATGATATGCACCAGTTTCTGAACCCCACCATGCTCCACCCACGAGGTTAGGGGTGCTCCTTGGACATTACCTCATGAAGTCTTCCTGAGGTATCGTGTATCATGTATGTGTTTTACCCCCAGTTTACGGAGGAAAAAATTGAGGATCAGGGGTTGGGTGACTTGGCTGGCCTTTTACAGTTAATTAATGTTCAAGCCAGGCCTCTCTGGCCACAAAGCTTCGGTCTCTGCTGTTCCAAATAATTGCTACCTTGCGAAAGCAATTCATTCTGCCCCTGGTCTTGGGGTGTTAGCAATTCATAAATCACCCACAGAGGTTGGAGTGCATGGTTTTAAACTGTGCGAATGTGTGAGACTGTGAGTGTGCACGTGTGTGCGCGCGTCTGTGTGCGGATATGAGAGCCTCTTACTGTAGAGAGATTCATGGCATCATTTCCTCTATTCAGCTTCTCTTTACGTGTCTCATATATTCATTTTGGAATTAGCACTTGAAAATATTTTATATGCCAGAGATGTACTTTTTTGTAACCGGATCTACCAAATTCTGCTCCCAAATTAGTCTCCGAGGAGAAAACTCTTAGACGTTATAGAGAAAGGAGACAAAGACTGGGCTGTGCTGAATCCCAGACCTTTGTGGACACTCTGAATTCAGACCAGCTTAATTATCAGCCAATTTGTTGTTCTAGCCTTGCTATGGAAAATTTCTTTCTTATTCACCAAGATAATATAAATTGTTCCCTCTTCTGCTATATGCAATCCAGCCACAAATAACTCCATGGCGGTACCACTCAAATTAACTTATAAGCAGAGTGATGTCTGCCAAATCAGAAGGTATTATAAAAATTTCTGGTTTTGCTCCAAAAACCACCCTAATGATTTACAGATGAGATCTAATTTTGGAGTAGCTGAAGTTGTTAGTTATTGGAGTTTGCTTAAGGCTTCAGATTAAATCAAAGTTACTTGGAAAAAAACCGTTTTTTAAAAAAATTCCCATCCTTCTTATTTTTGTTAATGCCAACATGAATTACAGAGGCCCTCTAGTAAACAGGTGACATCGGGGATAAAGTAGGTACCCTGGGCTCAAGAACACCTACGTTTAATAGTAGAAATATATACTTTGTGTATGTTCTCAGGCTCATTAATACTTTAGTGCAGGACTTGAAAATCACAGAAAAGGAGAGAGGACAATAGAAGGGTTTCTCCATATAGACTGAAATCTTCTACAAGAAAGCTTGGCTTGGGCTGAAAATTGTGTGAATTGGATTTTTTTAAGAACCAAAACAGAAGAGACCAGTGCCACCCGCATTTTCCCACGTTCACCGTGGGTAATGCAGAGGGGGACGAGGAGGATGCGAGAGACGCCAGTGTGCACCGCACTGTCTGGTAATTCGTGACTTGTCACTCGCGTCATGACTAGTGACCTAGCGTGGATCAGCAGGGGGCTATCTTAAGTGACTCCTTGAGAACTTCAGGATCCTTTCTTATGAACAGTTATAAAATACCTATCTCTAAGTTTCTTTCTTTTCCCTTTAGAATGTGCATGAAATCACAGACTGCAGCTTACCCACACACAATAAGACTGGGGACAGAATTTGCTAATCAAAATCACACTGGAAACCTGGGTTGTATTACTCCAGAAAGCCCGTGACCCCATTACTTGCTTTCTCACTTGGAAAGAATTCCTGTGAAAGATGATCGTGAGGTATTTTCACATATGCTGCATTTGACACACAAAGATGAGATGGTCTCCATTTAGCAATAGGGAGGGAAGGGACTAAAGAAAGCTGGGGATTCATATTTAGAATTTCCTTTCTGGTCCAACAACAAAAACAGTATCTATTAGTCTATGTGTTGAATTTCTTTTTTTTTTAATTTTTAAAAAAATTAATTAATGTATTTATTTTTGGCTGTGTTGGGTCTTCGTTTCTGTGCGAGGGCTCTCTCTAGTTGTGGCGAGCGGGGGCCACTCTTCATCGCGGTGTGCTGGCCTCTCACTGCCGTGGCCTCTCCCGTTGCGGAGCACAGGCTCCGGATGCACAGGCTCAGCGGCCATCGCTCACGGGCCTAGTTGCTCCGCGGCATGTGGGATCTTCCCAGACCAGGGCTCGAACCCGTGTCCCCTGCATTGGCAGGCAGACTCTCAACCACGGAGCCACCAGGGAAGCCCTATGTGTTGAATTTCTGAAGCCCATTGGATTTTTAACACCATGGGCAAGTCTGATAACCTGTTACATTTATAAATTGCTTTACTTTTTAAAAGTTCTTTGCATACACTTTCTTGTTTACTTAGCAATATGTATATCCTGCGAGGTTTGTTTTCCTGTTATTTCCATTTTGGAGGTGAGGAAAGTTGGAAGGGGTTGTTCAGGGCACAGCTGGTAAGAGTGATGTTTAGCTCAGAGGTGGATCTTCTGATGCTGAGTATGTTTTCTACCCACCAAACCTCACTCATTCTCTGCTAACACCTTATGTATCTCATTATTGCTTGGAACTGTGTCAGTGATTCCCTGGACATGGGGGAAATTTCTAGGACAAAACATCATATTGAAAAACACAAGATATGAGCCTGAAATTCATGAGCTAGGACAGTGCCTCATAAGCTTTTGAAGCAGTTTGTCTCCCTTCTATGCTTTATATGTTTTAAAAGAGTTCTCAGGAAACATTTATTTATGATTATTCAACTAATGTTGACCTCTCAACCAAGAGGTAAAAGGTACCCACTGCAAGATCACATTTACAAGGATTATACTGAGAAAATGTGAGAAGAAACATAGAGTTTGAATTTACTCTCAGCCTAAAATACATTGAACGTGTCCAGTCTGAATTGAAAGACACATAGGATATAGCACTACAAAATGCAATCCGCTCGACATGACCTCTAATGAACTTTAGGGATTTTGGAAGCATTTAAAGGGACATAAGGGCCACCGGGGTCTACTTCTGTTAAAGCATTCAGTAGTTTATGTTTCCATTTCTCTGTTTTTCTTCCTGTGCAATGCAGTGTGAGTTATTGCATTTCCCATGGGAAAAACGTCACCATATTCACCATTTTCTTATAAAGTCCAAGAATGGTAATCAAAGAAATATTCCAAAGAAAGGAAAAGTTGGATTATTTTTGTCGGACGGCCAATGAGAATTGACAAATAGCGCGATCCTGGATGAAGACTTACATCGAAAGAACTGTTAACTCTCGTAGCTCCGCCAAGTTCTGCTATAGCTGGAAAAGTTCCGATTTAGGGGAAAAAAGTAGTGCAGTTTAATGTAAACAAGTATTCAGTGTATAAAATCCTTTCCCAAAATGATACACAAATCGAGCACTAGGAAACCAATATAGTTGCAGAATATGTAGGGAAAATCTGTGGACTGATTGAAAGCAGCACCTGAAATGGAAGATGCTAAGATTAATAGACCCGGTTTCTACAGAGCATTCTTTTTTTTTTTTTTTTTTTTTTTTAAATATTTATTTATTTATTTATTTTGTTTGCACCGGGTCCTAGTCGTGGCACACAGGATCTTTAGTTGCGGCATTCAGACTCTTAGCTGCGGCACGCATGTGGGATCTAGCTCCCTGACCAGGGATCAAACCCAGGCCCCCTGCATTGGGAGCGTGGAGTCTCACCCATTGGACCACCAGGGAAGTCCCTCTACATAGCATTCTTAGAAGGACCTTGAAATGTTTTCAGCATCTTTGAGTTCACTTCACTAAGTGCTTGAGACTTGGTGGTCAGGTTGTGTCTCTGGCGGGTGCAGTTATCACCCCGTGGCACCAAACTGGCACTAGGCCACCACTTTCTGGAATAGCTCAGGGACCTTCTCCACTTGCTCGAATTATAAGGCAGGTGTGTGCTGTTAGTCCATAGATTCTTTATCAAGATTTATGAATATGAGTCTGTGTTCTGTGGTGCCCCCAAGAGCTGACACGTACCTGGTGGATCTGCACGGTACACCTGGGGAGGTCATGCCAAGACTTCAACCCAGAGCATCAGTCCTGTGAGGAATTTCCACCCTCACTCTCAGGCCAGAGAAGGAAGCCTGAGGCATCCGGCTCTTGCCAGAATAGGGGATGCGAAGAGAGAAGCAGAGACCTTCTACTTTTCTCCACTTGGGAGGACGTAAGGGCACTCCTGTCTCCTCTACAGCCTGACTTTGTCACCCCCAGGCCAGGGGCTCTCAAAGTGTGGTCTCTTGTTAGAAATGCAAATTCTTGGGCCCAGTCAAGACCCATTGAATAGGAAACTCAAGAGCCAGCTGCAATCTGTGTCCTAACAAGCCCTCCCCGTGATTCTGATGCATGCCCAAGTCTGAGAACCTCTGACCGAGCAATACTGCCTGTGGATAATTCTGCCCACGGCCCCCCCATCCCCCATGCTGTTCTGTGCCTCCGTCACCTTGCTCAGCATTCCCCCTCCTGCTTCACCCTTCCTTATTCGCCTAGCGCGCTCTCATGCACCCACCAAGGTCTTAGCTCGTAAGCCATCCCTGTAAAACCAGGCAGGGCTGAGGGCCCTTCCCTGTGCTTCAGTGTCACCTGCGGTACTTAGCAGTCGATATCCTCCAAGAATCATCTAGGCATGTTGGCTGTCTTCCCACTGACTCCAAGGTAGTGACCAGGCTTCATTCAGACAGGCCTGGGTCTGAATCCCCGTCTTGCTGTCCACTCGCTATGAGATCCCAAGTCAGCTGTTTGTAGTCGCCATGCCATTTACTTGTCCTTTACCCCCCAGGATGGCACAGGTGCCAAGATTTCTGAGGCCAGCAGAAGTTTGTTCAACTGAACTCAAATGCAGCAAGCCAAACAGAAAAGCTTTTTGACTAGTAGACATTGAACGTAAGAATAAAATGGAACCCTGAGCTCCCAGGTAGCCATATGACCATGGGGGTGGGCAGAAGATTGGAGAATGCGCTCACCGCCACGTGGTCAGCCTCAGTAGGGCGGGGGAAGCCTATGGTTTGGGGGAAAGAGCACTAAATGGAGACTATGAGACCAGCGCTCACGCTACCTCTCCAGCATTACTGCTGCATTTTCATAGCTATACAGGGGAGGATGGAAAATCCTACGCTCAAGGACCCTACAGGGTTGAGATCTGAGTGCACAAGTCCTGTAGAAACAGGGATGATTGACATATGTAAACATATAACAGCCAGAGATAACTGAGTATCACGTACGTGCCAGACACTTTACGTATGTTACGTCATTTAATTCTCAGGACTCTCAGGGTTGGGGCTATTCCTCTCCCCAGCTATAGCAGAGACAAGGAGGGTTTTCAAAGGGTACCTGAAGGTCCCGTACCTGGTAAAGAGCAACAGCAGGCTTTGGACCCAGAGCTGTTCCCACCAAAGTGGAGCTTTTAAGGAGGATGCTTTACTGCTTCCCCGCACTTGGGAGGTATGGTGGTACTGGTTTCTGTGTGTGCCAGGAGAGCATGAGGGCTGACACACAGTGCGGAGTAAGATGAGCGTTGACACCAGGACCTTCAGTCAGTTGCATGGCGATCCAGGGAGGGGAGTAGGGTCTGGTCCGCCGAGGAGCTCAGGCCTGCACACCTGTATGTGGGTGGTGAACCAGGCCTGTCCCAGCATCAGGAGAGCCCCCAGCCAGCCAGGAGCACACTGCACATTCCTCCAGCGTGAGCAACGAGGCCTCCTAATACTACGGGCAGGCAGGTCAGTCGAAAAGCACCATGAGAGCACGGCCAAGATGAGATCGAGTGAGGGGAAGGGAAGAAAAATTAACATGGAGCTTCTGTTCTGAAATTGCGTCTTAGACCAAGAATCACGCTGCTCTGATAGCTGAGGCACTTGCAGGTTCAATGATTTGCCCGAGGTCATATAGAAAGTCAGTGGCAAGAATAAGTTCAACTCAGAATCGTGAAAGTCCTACTTTAAACGCAGCCCACGGTGGCTCAGTTTCCCGGGCAATTCTTACAGTGAATTCAGCTGCTCACGTGCCTGGGAAGGCTCGTCCTCACTTCCTGTACACCCCTGAGCTCAGCATAGGGGAGGCTGCCTATTAGGTGTAGGTATCTTTGAACCGCCACGGTTAAAGGTTTTCTCCAAACTCCGTATGGATAAGATGATCAGATCTTTAAGAGATGTTGTTTTCCCATCTCTCAGGATTTGCTCTTACTTGGGCCATATGTTAAGGAAGTGACAGTTTAAAAAGAGACCCCCCCCCACATGTTTCCCCATCCCTACTTGACTAGTAAAGAACAGTGGAATCACTTATCAGGGCCTCTTCAGGAGCTGAGCTGATTAGAAAGGTAACAGGGTTCGCGCACGTGCACAGGAATTGTGTCCTGTCCTCTGGAAACTGCAAAGCACTGTGAGTGGTCCTGCTGGGAGGTCACAGCATCCAGCAGGCAGCAGGCAGGTCCTGTCTAGGGACGGCAGGCTTTTGATAAAATGATGACTTAAACTGTCCTGATTTCTTGGGTCCAGAAGTCTATGTCATTGCAAGATATCCTGGATGGGTTTCAAAAGGAAAGTGACACTTTATTCAGATGGCTCCTTCAAGCGTTGGTGTCTTTGCTGCTTGGGCCACAGCTGCTGCCCTTCCGTAAATTATGATTACAGTGACACTCTGACTGACCCGAACCCCTCAGTCTTGGCTCTGGGCACATGTGTAAATCTAACAAATGTCTGTGCAGGGTTCATCGGCCTTTCCTATTACTTACAGAGGATAGCGTCTCTAAGTGGCTTCATTTTATATTATCCTTAATGTTTTGTCAAAGAAGCAAGGGAGTCAAACAGCCTATGTGAATGCGGGACCTGTGAGCTCTCTGTGGTCCAGCTTCTATTTCTGAATCGACAGGGTCATTGAACGGTTAGGTGGACTTGATCTTTGAATATAATTGTGTGTGTGTGTGGGGGGGGTTGTATCTGTAATAATCGTATAATCGCAGAAAGTGTGTTACAGTTATTTCAATAGATTTACATCAGAACACGTTTCTGGCGTGTCTAGCCTGCTTAGCATTCAGAGTGATATGGACTATAAAATTATTTAAATCTAATGATTAGTTGTTTCAAAAAGTCAGTGTTATTTGACTGATAGTGTCTCCTGAAACCAGTAACAGTACCAGATGGAGCAAATCGGTTCTCTGCCTGCCCCCCAGCCCCTGCTGTTTACCGCTAAGTTTTGCTTTAGGTTTGTGAAGATTTTCCAAATAGATTTCAAACTCTGTTGCTTCTTTCCCACTACCGACATGAATTTCAAATCTGTCATCCTAGTCATCATTATTGACAGTGGCCACATTTATTAATGGACTCTTTTCAATTCTCTAAACCCTTCTTAAAAAAAAAAAACCTGCCTTGAAAATCTTTATCACCTAAAACATACACATATATCTAGGATTTATAGGCTAACAAATATTATAGAAACATGTTACAAGTGAAATTAACATGGAAACTTTACCTCTGTTTGAGGAAGAGAAGAGAAAAAGCATTTAAAAGTGCGTATGGAGGCTTCCCTGGTGGCGCAGGGGTTGGGAGTCCGCCTGCCGATGCAGGGGACGCGGGTTCGTGCCCCGGTCCGGGAGGATCCCACGTGCCGCGGAGCGGCTGGGCCCGTGAGCCGTGGCCGCTGAGCCTGCGCGTCCGGAGCCTGTGCTCCGTGGCGGGAGGGGCCGCGACGGTGGGAGGCCCGCGTACCGGGGGAAAAAAAAAAAAAGTGCGTATGGAGGCCTAAAGATCCTCTCCCAGCAAAAGAGTCAATGCTGCTCAGACTCTTCCACAACCGTTTTGTTGCTGTTTTGTTTTTTTTGTTCGTTTGCTGTACGCGGGCCCCTCACTGTTGTGGCCTCTCCCGTTGCGGAGCACAG
>NC_041225.1:20954455-20966219 GCF_002837175.3 Physeter macrocephalus
TACGCGGGCCTCTCACTGCTGTGGCCTCTCCCGTTGCGGAGCACAGGCTCCGGACGCGCAGGCTCAGCGGCCACGGCTCACGGGCCCAGCCGCTCCGCGGCACGTGGGATCTTCCCGGACCGGGGCACGAACCCGCGTCCCCTGCATCGGCAGGCGGACTCTCAACCACTGCGCCACCAGGGAAGCCCTATTGCTGTGCTTTTAAACACTGGAGAAGAACCGCCTTGCCGCGTAATGATGGGTGCTGAATTCAACCTCCAGGAAAGTCAAGCTCTTCCTGGGAGGGTTGGATCAGGCTCCCTCGCTCCCTCTTTTCGTTTGCATTATTCAGTGGAAAAATACAAAGTGGCATAATGATGGGAATAAGTTATCTTTTATCAAATCTGACTTTAAAATTCGGGTTATGTAAAACGCAGAAACGCATAGGAAATTCAATCAGAACCCCCAGTCACATTATGTACTCTCTGTTCTTGGGTGACAGAACACTCCATGGAGCCCGCTCCTGGGAGCCAGTCCCAGATTCGCCCTCCTTGGCTGGAACACCTTTTGCGGGCAACTTCCACCAGGGGAAGCTCTGAGCACATAAGTGCTTCGCAGGCAAACTGCGAGATGCAGGCAAGACAGGGCAAAGAAGATGCGGGATGCTACCAAAGGTCCTGCAATTGCTTTCACAGAGATTAATGAGACTGGATTTCTTTAGGATTGTTACACCAGGATTTAACTACTCGTGGAGATTGCAGAGCCTAGTAAATATGTAAACAACGTTTGGAACTAAAACCTTCTAGAACCTAACTTCTTTAAGAGAGAAAACCCACTTGCTGTTTGAGAGCTCCAGTCTTTCCATGAGCTGAAATCTCCGTTTTGCTTCTCCATCCCTCCTCTGGAGGTTATTCCCATTCATTCTCTAATTCACCTTGGTTTTAAGCACACACACACATGCATCCACAGTCCCATAAATGATAAATTCAATGTCTGTAGAAAGACAGTCACCTAATTGCACAGTGAAGCAGAAGAAAACCTTGCAAATGGTATACAGTTTTCAAAGTGTTCCAAGCCTTAGGCAAAAGCCTTTCAACTGTGTCTAAAACTGAATGATAAAATATGTTGTACAAATTATCTGTGAACAGGAAACATGTGGTAGTGTCAGGGGACTGAAATTTAACACTTGTAAAGAAATGGGAACTGCCAGTCATTCAGATCCTTCTCTTTATGTCTTTTCTTTCTTTTTTTTTTTTTTTTAGTTGCAAGTTTCATCTTTTTTTTTTCTACCATCCGTTGATGTTCAAGTTTATAATAAGACACTTATCAGATCGTGCCAGGCCAACTGCAGCTTTATTTAAAAAACAACAGCAAAAAAGAAACACGTGAGGGTGAAGGTTTGGTTTCCCCCCTGCCGCCGCTTTGGTAGGACTCTTGACGATCTCTCTGCTCTGTGGTTTGGAGCCCTGGTGGTTTGTGTGTGGAGTTTTGAAAAGAACTGAAACTCTTCTGAAATAGGAAAGATGCAAAGCCCGGGTAATCACAAGTTGAACAAACGTGTCTGCATCCTTCATTTTCACAAACCTAAAGGGGCCACTCCATCATTGCTAAACAAGAGGCAGAGAGGCTTCCACCGGGGAGTGATTTTTCTGTTTCCTCACTCTCCACTTTGCTCTTGGAATGACCTGGTGAAATTTGTCTCTTCCAAAGGAGCACCCATTCCTCTTCACCGAAGCCAGTCACAATCTCTGGCCGGTGATCCTTACTGATGGAACTGTGATTAACCCCTGCGATTTTTCGCCCCGTCTCTTCAGCTTTGATGAGCTCACAGCCACTATTTATATATTTCAAGCCTTATGCAGCTATCTGCGGCAAGTCGGAGTGTTAGTAAATTTCGTATTTACAGAAAAAGGAAAAGAGGGGGAAGTCTGTTCTGCTACATTTGTTTCCCATCATGAAGTCACTCAGCTTTCATCTCATTGCTCAGTTGCACTCTTATTTTAGCTTGTCTTTTAGCACATAACTGCTTGATGACATTAAAAGTAGCAGACAATATTCTGCTGGTGCACAGACCTGCCTCCGTAGGACTGGGGCTCATCTCAATGGAATACCTTGGGACAGTCACCAAAAATGAAGCAAGAGCAGATAGTTTAATTTGCAGCCCGAGCTCAATCAGCAGAGAAAATAGTGAGTTGAAAGAGTGCAAACTCATGGATATCCATAGAAAAGTGTGGGCTGTCCCGTCCGGATTATACCCTCCATTCCTGGAGCTGGATGTTACCTTGACCTGAGCCCAAAATGAAAATTATCTTTCTCTTTCCTTCCTTCCCTCTATTTCTTCTTTTTTTTCTCCCCTCTTCCCTCCATTTCTTTGAATTGTACAAATTATTGAATGTTTCCTTCATGCCAGTCACAGCGAGGAGCTGTGGTTTTGAGGAAGAATAAGGCATGGTCTTCTCAGGAGTTCACGGCATGGTGGGAGGCTGGAGAAAGTTCACAGAAGGAAGGACAGCACCAAACTTCCTCTCTGATGTGTCAGAGGGTGTGTCTTGTGCTCACCAAGACAGAGTTGTCACATTTCAGTGTTCGTGCAGTATTGCTTTGGAATGCCAATCCTTCCATCCAATTTCCCTGAATTCCAGCATGATGCTCGGAGCCCATCTGGTTCTCCTTTTTTCCCTCTGTCTTAGACAATCATTCCTATCTTATGCTTTATTTATTTAAAATCCTCTTTCTGCCATGTTCTTTTTTTTCGTTCTTACTTAGCGAAACCCTTCCACTTCTTGTGAGTTCAAATCACATGTGAAGCCTCTGCTAACACCAATTGTTTCTCATTCAGATTATTTACACATTTCAGTGTACGTTATGCCTGTTTTGATCACTTATATTGAGTCATTCTCTTGTCACTCCAGGCAAGACTGCAAGAAAGAATTGTATCATATAATACACTTTTTTAATTGTATAGTTGATTTACAATATTGTGTTAGTTTCAGGTGTACAGCAAAGTGATTCAATTTTATATATATGTGTGTGTGTATATATATATATATAATATAATTTTTTCAGATTATTTTCCATTATAGGTTATTGCAAGATATTGAATATAGTTCCCTGTGCTATACAGTAAATCCTTATTGCTCATTGTTTTATGTATAGTAGTCTGTGCCTGTTAATCCCATACTCCTAATTTAACCCCCCTCCTTTTCCCCTTTGGTAACTGTAAGTTTGTTATCTGTGTCTCTGAGTCTCTTTCTGTTTTGTATATAGATTCATTTGTATTATTTTAAATTCCATTTATAAGTGGTATCATATAATATTTGTCTCTCTCTGTCTGACTTACTTCACTCAGTATGAAAAGCTCTAGGTCCATCCATGTTTGTTGCAAATGGCAATTTCCATTCTTTTTTAAAAAATTTTAATTTGTTAATTATTATTATTTTCTTAACATCTTTATTGAAGTATAATTGCTTTACAATCCCGTATCCTCAAGTCCATTCTCTAGTAGGTCTGTGTCTTTATTCCCATCTTGCCCCTAGGTTCTTCATGACCATTTTTTTTTTAGATTCCATATATATGTGTTAGCATATGGTATTTATTTTTCTCTTTATGACTTACTTCACTCTGTATGACAGACTCTAGGTCCATCCACCTCACTACAAATAAGTCAATTTGGTTTCTTTTTATGGCGAGTAATATTCCATTGTATATAGGTGCCACGTCTTTTTTATCCATTCATCTGTTGATGGACACTTAGGTTGCTTCCATGTCCTGGCTATTGTAAATAGAGCTGCAGTGAACATTGTGGTACATGACTCTTTCTGAATTATGGTTTTCTCAGGGTATATGTCCAGTAGTGGGATTGCTGGGTCGTATGGTAGTTCTATTTTTAGTTTTTTAAGGAACCGCCATACTGTTCTCCATAGTGGCTGTATCAATTTACATTCCCACCAACAATGCAGGAAGGTTCCCTTTTCTCCACACCCTCTCTAACATTTATTGTTTGTTGATTTTTTTGATGATGGCCATTCTGAGGTGATATCTCATTGTAGTTTTGATTTGCATTTCTCTGTTCATTAATGATGTTGAGCATTCTTTCATGTGTTTGTTGGCAATCTGTATATCTTCTTTGGAGAAATGTCTATTTAGGTCTTCTGCCCATTTTTGGATTGGGTTGTTTGTTTTTCATATTGAGCTGCATGAGCTGCTTGTATATTTTGGAGATTAATCCTTTGTCAGTTGCTTCGTTTGCAAATATTTTCTCCCATTGTGAGGGTTGTCTTTTCGTCTTGCTTATGGTTTCCTTTGCTGTGAAAAGCTTTTAAGTTTCTTTGGGCCACATTTGTTTATTTTTGTTTTTATTTCCATTTCTCTAGGAGATGGGTCAAAAAGGATCTTGCTGTGATTTATGTCATAGAGTGTTCTGCCTATGTTTTCCTCTAAGAGTTTGATAGTGTCTGGCTTTACATTAAGGTCTTTAATCCATTTTGAGTTTCTTTTTGTGTGTGGCGTTAGGGAGTGTTCTAATTTCATTCTTTTACATGTAGCTGTCCAGTTTTCCCAGCACCACTTATTGAAGAGGCTGTCTTTTCTCCACTGAATATTCTCACCTCCTTTATCAAAGATAAGGTGACCATATGTGCATGGGTTTATCTCTGGGCTTTCTATCCTGTGCCATTGATCTATTTGTCTGTTTTTGTGCCAGTACCATACTATCTTAATTACCGTAGGTTTGTAGTATAGTCTGAAGTCCGGGAGCCTGATTCCTCCAGCTCCATTTTTCTTTCTCAAGATTGCTTTGGCTATTCGGGGTCTTTTGTGTTTCTATACAAATTGTGAAATTTTTTGTTCCATTCTTTTTTATGGCTGAGTAATAGTCCATTGTATATATGTACCACTTCTTATTAAATCAGTTGTCTATTGATGGACACTTGGGTTGTTTCCATGTCTTGGCTATTGTAAATAGTGTTGTTATGAACATTGGGGTGCATGTTCACATAATACACTTTGTAAACACTTGATCGGATTAATGATAATACCAAGCATTGGTTGAGCACTTACTGTCAGCCAAGCAATGTGCTAAGATCTCTCCACATATCATGTCATTGTATACTTACAACAATCTTGGATGTAGTGTTACTGTTCTCCATGTTTTTCTTGTGAGGAAACTGAAGAAGGGGTTTTTTAAGTTAACTTGTCAAACAGGCAACGTCTACATTTTAACCCATGTATCTCAGCTCTGGAGTCCGTATTCTTTAATGCTGAGCACCTCGGAAGTTTTCAGTAAACACCTGCTCAAGGGAATTGAATGGGAGACAGTTTGAAAATCTGAGAACCATTGAGAAGACTTTCACAGGAATGCCTTGGGTGAGTGAAAGGGGCTGATGGTGAATGCTTTTTTTTTCTCATATGAATAGGTTTGGAGATTTGGATGTATTTAACCTTCATAATCCAGAGGCATATTTTGCCACGTGCAGAAGAATCTGGAAAAGGTGGGGTAGACGAGTTAGGCAAGTGGGCTTGGCTATGGTTCTCTGGCTCAAAGTAGCAAAGAAATAGAATGAAATAGCCCATTTTTGTTGCAGTGTATCTTCAAATTTATTTTACGATTTCTGGTGCTTCATAAATTCGGTTAACTTTTTGCTTAGCTGTTTCCCTCTGGTGTCCCTCCATCCTTCCTCCTTCTCTCCTCACATCCTTCCTCATTGTGGCCACAGGACTGAAGGGAGATTTGCACAGTCCTGGGGGTTGTACCAGAACCAGAAACAGAACACAGCCCCGTTGTCATAATCACCTCACACAGAATGATCAGTTGGTGCAAACTTAAAGCACCACCATTGGTTTCACAGTCAGGTAGAGAGGATGCTGTCACCCAAGAGCGTGGGACTTCAGGGGCTTGGTAGATAGGGCAGGACATTATACAGTCTTTGCACATAGTTTCCCACGGTTGCAGAGTGATTTCTGTGGGGGAAATTAAAAATTAAAACTATACCCTTTGCGGGCTGCTAATCTCAGAGAAGAGACTGGTACCGGCACTTTGCCCAGTGGTCATTTGGCTGCTACTCATGTGAAACTTCCACCCAGTCTGCATTTTCGTCTCAGAACCAGCTGTTGAGATCCTGAAGAGCAGGGCTACAGATGTGGCACGATTAATTACGAAAGTATAGAACATGATCACATTGCAGACAACCATCCTGAAAGTCCCAGGTCCTGGCATGAGACAATAACGCATAAAACCCCTTCCACAGTGGTCGGGAGCCCGTCTCTTGCTGACTTGAAGTCACCGTCCTCTCCTCTCCAGCCCTGGCCACTGCTGTTTGTGATCCGTGCATCTCCCAGTCCCCTCTCAACCTCTTGTGTTTTGCCATTTTCAGTAGGGTTTGCTTCTATTCTATTTCAGCATTCTCGCCCTGAACCTTTTATGATCTGTACTTACTTCCCTCTCAGGCCCTAACTTTCTTCCCCCAGGCTCTATTTTCTCAGAGGGGCCTTCGGTCCTGTCTGTTCTATGTTGATCCCAGTCTGCCAGACTTCTCGCGAGGCAAGAGATGGATGGGCCCCAGGCTGAGCAGTTGGAGGCTGTCCCCTGAGGACGGACACTCCCGGATGAAGAGGAGGAGCAGCTAAGCCCTGCGCAGACAGGAGACCACATATTTCTCCTTCTCGAGGTCAAGGAGACCTTCCCGACTGCACATGCGCAGAAAGCCTCCTCGGAGGTCAAAAGGGAGGGTGCGCCACCTCATAGCAGGTGATGCCAACCTGCCCATAGGCCTCTTTGCTAGAATCCATCTTGGCTAAGTGATGTGCAGGTGCACATGGGAGGACCCTGAGATAAACCAAACACGGACTCAGAACCAGGCAAAGCAAGATGATTGATCGAAGGAAACCTGAGGAAATGCCCCACATAAGTGATTCAACTACCATGAGGGCACGACTCTCTCTCTGTGCCCGCCCCTGTGAGTCTATTCACATGTACGCATTTTCCTCCTAATAAACACTTTACTTGCACAGTCTCTTTGTGGGAATTCATTTCTACAAAGCCGACAGGCCAGGGCTGACTTCGATCTCTGGATGAGAAACCGAAGTCCTGCTTCAAGCCGCTGCAGGCCGAGGCCACCTGAGCTCGCTCCTCTAAGCTTTTCTACTTCTCCTTCCAGCCTGGTTCCCCATGACCTACTTCACCTGCGTCTCCCCAGGCTCTTCATGTCCCTGCTGTTCCCCCTCCCAACAGAATGCAGCAGCCCCCAGCCCCCAAAGACCAGGTCACTCTTGGGCTGATGAACAACCCTGAACAAAGCATCACTTGCAGCCCATGTGTCCCTGGCCACTTTCTGTCCCATCCCAAGCCTCCCGTTTCCTCTTGGACGTTTTTCCACCATCTCCCCTCCCATTCTCAGCAACACTGACCTGTACCTGCCCCCCTTGACCCTCCCCCTCCCTCCTGTGTCCCTCCTCCTTCCTTCCTCCCCACCCTCCCTCCTTTCTCGCTATACGTCTTTCTTCTCCAAACAGAGAATTGTTTTCTGTGCTCTTGCAAGTCTAATTGCGTCTCTTCTCCAGAGTCGGCCTTTTGTGTATGTGTGTGTGTCTTTCTTCACACCTTTCTCCATCAATTAGCTCCTCTCTTTTGAAGGATTTTAAATTTCCTCTTTTCGGCTCTCTAATTTCCACCAATGTACAAACTTGCTCAAGAGTCTCCCCTTATTAAAATAGTTTTCATTTCATCTTGTATCTTTTGTAGCCATTATTACCCTGTCCCTGCCCTTCACGCGGTGGCCAGACCTCCTGAGTAGCCTACGGTAGCAGCCGCCTCCAGCTCGTTTCTTTAATCCACTGAAATCTGCCTCGTGTCCCTTTGTTCCTCAGGGACTGCCCTTTCTAACGCTGATAATAATTCCTGGTGCAGAAGCCAGAGGACGCTCTTCAGTCCTCACACTCACCTGATATCTTAGCGGCATCTGGCGTTTGTTCTCGTCCTGAATGTCGCGGCTCTGTTTGCTCCCATGGTTTTCCTCGTTCTCCTTTGCAACCCCTTCTCTTTTCTTTTATTGGCTACAATTCCTCATATGCCACCACTAAACACAGGGGGTCACAAACATTCCCCTTAAACTTCTTTTCGCCCAGCACACTCTTGGGAGGCTTTTTTACCTGCTGGCCACCTCTAAACACCATGGTCTTCCATGTCTGCATTTCCAGGCCAGATCGCTCTTCTCATAGTAAGACCATGGCTTTGCCTGCTTATTTTCTATATTTTCACCAACGTAAGCAAAGCTACCTCAAACACGATGTATCAAAACGTAATTTATTTTCTTCCCACACAAACAGGCGGTACGCGGGCCTCTCACTGTCGCGGCCTCTCCCGTTGCGGAGCACAGGCTCCGGACGCGCAGGCCCAGCGGCCACGGCTCACGGGCCCAGCCGCTCCGCGGCACGCGGGATCCTCCGGGACCGGGGCGCGAACCCGCGTCCCCCGCATCGGCAGGCGGCCTCTCCACCGCTGCGCCACCAGCGAAGCCCTCCTAGGTTTTCTTGAAAGCATCTTCTCCACCGCTTCTGCCGTTGCCTTCATTTAAATGATGGCTTCTCCCCTAGTGAGACTGAGGAAATGCCCTGCCTCTGGACACACCAATGCCAACCGTGCGTTTGCCATGTCCTCCTTCCCCTTTGCCCATGTGTCCTCTGCTGCAGCCACCCTCCTCCTCTTTCCCCCCGTTGCCCCCCTGCTCAGGCATTACCTTCTTGTCCTGACTTCCTCAAGTTGGCATCCCCCGCTGTGTTTCTGTGATATTTCTCCCTCTTACAGTGGAGCATTTCCACCATCTTATATTATAAACACTGATTTACTTCCTCCAAAACTAGACTTTGAGCTCTAGGCAAGACTTTTGTGGTTTTTTGTTCTTTATGATTTATCGAGTTTTCTCAGCACCTAGTACAGAGCCAGATACGTGTTCTCTGAATAAAAACAAGAAAGAATAGTTTAACATTTCCAAAGAGATGAACCCTTCCCTCATCTCTGTCTGCCACCATGGTATTCCACTGATTTAAACAGTGAGTCATCGTATAGACAGTGAAAAGAACCCTGATTGACCTTGAGGAGAGCTAGGCTAGCCCTAGTCATTAGGTATGTGAACTTGGGCAAGAAATAGCCTCTCTAGCCTTCTGGTTTTCTATCTTTGAATTAGAGAATAGAATTAGATGATTTGAAAAGATACTTCCAACCCTAAAATATTGTAAGCTAGAATGCTGTCTTCTAAAACTCTAAACCGTGTGGCTCTTAACCTTGGATCCTTGGTTGAGGTCCCAGGATGCCTGCTATGGTTTCTAGGAACCAAGCGAAATGGGATTCAAATTTTTGTTGTTGTTGTTACCTGCTGCAGAAGAGATTATTGATATTAATAGAATATACAAAGTTTTATTTGGTCACATGACCACTTAGATGAGTATATTTCCCAACCTTTCTTGCAACTGCGTGTGACAAAGTGACTGGGTTCTGTGTGACCAAAGGACTAAGAGAGTGTGAGCAAAAGTGTTAGGGGCAGCTTCTTTGTCACCCCGTGGGTGTGCTCCACTCTTTCCTTAGGATGGAACATAGATATATTGATGTTGAATGAGTTCTGGCCAAGAAGGGCTTTATCCCAGAGTTGACAGATCATTACATCAGAAGGAACCTGGGGCCCTGAATGATGTGTATGTCTGAAGCTGTACCCCTGTCATCCCAGACTTTTCTGTAAGAGAAATTTAAACCTTCTATCTAGTTTATGTCACTGTTATTTTTAGTATTTAATAAAACATTTAGTCAGTGTACTGCCTGGTACCTTTGTACATGCCCATTTCTGGAAAGGGGGCTCATGAATTTCACTGAATTTGCCAAGGAGTCTATGACTCCATATGGTGGTGAATTAGAGATGGCCACAAATTCTTTGACAGACCTCCCACTGAGAAGTGGGTTGATGTCCCTTTTCCTTGAATCTGAGCGGATGCTGTAACTGCTTTGATGAACTGAATAGCGCCTAAGTAAAGTGGTGCCAGTTCCCAGTCTAAGGCCTACAGAGAATGGCAGCTTCCTCTTCCTGTCCCTGGGAAGACTGACTTTTGGAACCTCACCACCATGATGTTGGGAAGTCCCAGTGGCCCATGGAGAGGTCTGTGTGGAGAAGCTCCAAGACCCCTTCTTTACCTCCTTTAAGGCTCACACCAGTACTGTGAAGAATATATTGTCATCCTGCATTAGAGGTGAGAAAAATGAAGAACAAGTAGTTTAAGTAACTTGCCTAAGGCTTCTATTAGGAAGTGGTAGATTTCAACTTTGAAACTTGGAGTCTAACTCTAAAGCCTGTGGTCTTTATCACTGACGTATAAGACACTGACATATATTAGAAGAAATTGGAAACAATCAGCTGGGTTTGTTATTTAACAGTCTCTTTGCTAATGGGCCTTTTACGTATATCTGTGGTCAGCTAGTCTTCATATATTTCATTTCTATTTAACGGATACCCATTGGGGCCCACATTAGAATTTTAAAATATTTTATGGTGATCTAGCTAGCTGCTCATCCTACCCAGGAAGGCACTGGGAAATACAACTTTGCAATTTTGTTAGTAGTTCCCAAGTCCTGATCATTTTTTGCCCTCTCTTCTCCTAAGTATATGTACTTAAAAGTATCTTGGCATTTAAATTGTTTTCTGCAACGTGCACCTCATGGTCTATGTTTCCGAGAGGTGTGTGCCGGACGCTGACATCCCTAAGTTTCCACCGCCTTTCTGCACAAGAGTCCAACTGTTCAACCTCTGCTCATGTGCCTCCTTAGGATTCTGTTGGAACACGTGCCCAGTTAATGCCTGAACATGACCCCTTTGTGTAGATTCGTGCACGTTTGTATGCACAGCCAATCTGCCAGTCAGGATCGACAGCCTCACACCAAAGCCTCCGTTTCTCAGCAGGAATCCAGCAAACCAGATGTCAAGTGCATATTTCCTGAGTATTTTATGGGATCCCAGAGAGGCTCTCACAGTATGGTTCAGGCCTCAGTTTAGTGCAACTTGTCAAAATGAATTGTTTCATTTCTGTACCACAAATGCCAGGTTGAGACAAAAATTAAAAAAAAAAAAAAATTCTGCGTAAGAGTTTAGGCTTCCGTGTCCTCAGTGAAAATCCCGTGGACTCGTAGTTGGAGTTAAGGTCTGGGGCCGGGGGGGTCCACTTCTCCTGCAGCGGAGGGCAGGCAGTGTCCTCCAGCTCAGCTCATGCAGCTCAAGGGAGATGAGAACTCGCTCTGTGAGGTCCACGACATCCCAGGCGGTGGCTGAGCAGACTTGTGACATCGGGGCAGAGTTTCAAGGAGGAGTTCTTCCTCCTTCACCTCGAGAAGCACAGGTACTACCAACAGCTCATTAAACAAATTCCCAGAGTCCCACCTGCTCTCTGGGGTTTTCCAACCCGGACCGCAAATGGTGGTTCACTTCTTTCCTAAATGCAGAGTGGAATTCTTCTCCTCAGTCCCTTGGAGGATTGAGGAGAAGTTCGCCTTTAATGGAAAAATGCCTTTATTATATAATGGTTAAGACCCTGGTCTCGGTATCAGGCACAGTGGGGTGAGAACGCTGGTTCTAACCCTCCTTAGTGAGGAGTCTTTGGATGCCTAGGATGGAGACAGATGCTGTGCATGGAGTTGTACTGTACTTAACTGAGAGGCCGTGTATGCTGTGCTCAGCCCTGGGCTCGCACAGAGTCAGCACTCCATAAATACAATCTAGTGTGCATTTTTTTTTTTTTTTTTTTTTTGTGGTAT